>NC_088885.1:64460076-64763106 GCF_037157495.1 Lathamus discolor
ACATCTGTCAGGAAAAGAACCAGGGCAAGCATCTTGTTATTTAGCCCACCTTAAACCGTAAAGAGAAGCAAAATGATACATTTTGGTTTTGTTCAAAGCTTTAATTTCCTAATAAAGACATATTCTAAACAATACAAGTGCACTGGTATTTCAAGATACAGGTATTATAAAAATAAAATGAAGTGCAAAGTTTCCAGAGAATTCTTACTATAGAACAGTAAGTTTACATGAGCTATAAGGATTGAACTCGACCATGCAGGAAAAATGTACCCTGAAAGAATGGTTGAAACTATTTCTACTCTACTGACATTCTGTGGGGCTTGTAGAGTCCCATCTCAAAGTGTTAATCCCTGCCTCTCTATTCCATAGGAAAACAGTAATTTACGTAGGCATTTGCAGAAGAGCAAAGGCCACTCACCAGTTTCTAATCCAAAGCATTCCAATGTCATTACTTAAAATGTATGTTTCAATTTCATAACATATATTAAAGCACTGTTATTTCTACATAACTTCACAAGAGTCAGGATGAGAAAATTAGCATTGTTAAGTCATGGGGAGAAAATATGAACGACTTCACTACAGTTTTAACTACTGGATTAATTTCTTACAGTCAGATTTATGAAACATGAGGGACTGGATGACTCCATGTAATGGCAATAACATATTTCATCTCAGACTCAGGAATAACTTGAATAGAGTCCAATTTAGAGGTGATGAAAAACCTGAAAGGTTTTTGATGGCTTATACATCACCAGTTTGTTGCCTGCATCAAGCTCTAAAGAAAGTGTTAATTTAAAGGAACAAATATTGCTTTTACTTGGATATGTCTACATAAGAGCTTGAAGTAGCTATCCCAGGCACTTATTTATAGAAAGAATACTAACAGCATAGAACTCAGCAGAAACCTGTTAGATAACCCTGTGTCCTGGGTTTACCAGGAGCCGTTTTGCTCCTTCTTAGTAACTGGTGCAAGCTCTGTGTTTTGACTTCCAGCCTGGGCAGAGAGCTGATAACACCGATTGGTTTTAATTGTTGCTAAGTAGTGTTTATTCTGGCCAAGGACTCTGTGAGTCTCATGCTCTGCTGGGCAGGAGGGAGGCCGGGAGGAGGCAGAGACAGGGCACCTGACCCGGACTAGCCAGGGGGGTATTCCATACCACAGCACGTCATGCCCGGAGGGGGAACTGGAAGTTACCCGGAAAGGGCAGGTTCTCTCTCTTCGGGGGGGTTGAACTCGTTCGGCGGTGGTATCGTATTCTCTTGTTATTTTCTCTTATCAATATTATCATTGGTGGTAGCAGCAGTGATTTGTGTTGTACCTTAGTTACTGGGCTGTTCTTATCTCAACCCGTGGGAGTTACATTCTCCTGATTTTCCTCCCCATCCCTCCGGGAGTGGGGAGGGTCGGGGGGGGGGGGGGGGGGTGAGTGGACGACCTGTGTGGATTGGTTTTAACTACGACACCCTGACAAATATTCTGGTGACCTGAAGTTATGACTACTAATAAAATAGGTGGCTTATTTCAAGCTACATTGTGTATGCTTATGTGAGCTACAAGCATAGCTGTGCTTGTAGTGTGGCCATGCTTAATTTCTTTAAAACTGGTTCTTTAGAAAGAGTCACATCACAATCCATAACATTCACATTATTTGTCGATGCCTGAACGATCTCAGTAAGTAACATTCATCTTATGCTACGAAGAGCACTTAATTATCTCTCTTCTAAATTGCAAACACTCTATGGCTATGTCACCCATTGGAGATACACTTTTTATTTCAAATAATGAATGCACTCAAGAAACAAGAAAATAAAGTGATTTCTGAAAGAGTGCACTTCATCTCGGTTTTGTTTCTTTAACTAAACAGTCAGTAGGTAAGTTTTCTTCTTATCATAATTAGTTCCAACATGGTGAGAATTAATGAGTCTCCACAGTGCCAGGTTCTCTATAAACATCAACCGAATACAATTTTTCTATAAAACACATTCTTAAGTCATCAGTTTGATACTGGAAAAGCTTATACATGATAGTTCTCAACAGTCACATTTGTCTGGAGTAGTTATTTCATGAGAGATTTCTCCTTCACACCTTCCTTCTAAGCCACCATTACAGACTAAAATTATGACACAAACTTCAGTACTGCTTCACAGCCTAAAGGCAGGTCTTGGCAGACACCTCATCATCAACCACCAACACTTCTCTACAGACAAAGCTGCACTATCAAGTCTACTTGCATCACAAAGTTGTCCCCATCTTCTAAGCCCTTCTTTTGCTTCTAAGGGTCCCAACCTATGAGAAGCTTAACAGGATCTGTATTTCATAGAATCATAGAATCATAGGACAGTTAGGGTTGGAAAGGACCTCAAGATCATCTAGTTCCAACCCCCCTGCCATGGGCAGGGACACCACACACTAAACCATCCCACACAAGGCTTCATCCAACCTGGCCTTGAACACCACCAGGGATGGAGCACTCACAACCTCCCTGGGCAACTGATTTGATCTACAATGGTCCAACTCTTCTATCTGTCACATAGCTATGTCCCTTGCCTTACCTTTGAACAAAACCAAAGCAAGCTGAGAAGTCAAGAAGTCAAGCTTTTCTTTTTTTTTTTTTTTCTTTTCCCCCTCTTTCTTATTTGTTTTCTGTTGAAAAATAGCATTCTGAAGTGGCCTTTTCTATGGCTGCTCAATAAGCAGTGGAATCAAAAAAGGTAGTTGGAAGGAAGAGCATGTGACACATGCGACAGTGGTGACACTGACCAATGGAAAGTGCTGCACATATACATTCAGGTTAAAAAAAAAAACAAAAACCCAAAATGAAAAAGACCTGTGCTATGCCAGAAGATGTGAATGATATTGAACTTCTCTTTTTCTGATGTAAAAGCACAAGCCCTTCTGAGTTTGAGTGGTTTGTTTTAATAATTGATATGCTGCAAAAACATTTTGCATATAGAATGCATCCATTACATATTTAAACTAAGTATTTAAAATTAACTATTAAAAATACCATGAAGAATTTAAAACATAAAATATTAAATATCTTTGAGCCCAAAACTGCACGTTAGATGTAGGTGAGTCTTATGTTTTATTCTGGTACCATTATCATAGAATCACAGAATCTTAGAATAGTTAGGGTTGGAAACGACCTTAAGATCATCCAGTTCCAACCCCCCCGCCATGGGCAGGGATGCCTCAAACTAGACCACGTTACCCAGGACTTTGTTCAACCTGGCCTTGAACACTGCCAGGGAAGGAACATTTACCAGTTCTCTGGTCTACCTGTTTCAGTGCTTCATCACCCTCAACAGTAAAGAACTTCTTCCTTATATCTTACCTGAACTTCCATTACCCTTTTTCCTACTGTCACCAAAAGTCGGGAGAATAAAACTCCTTAACACCAATGTAGCATTAGGAAGCAGACACTTTTTTATTGCACTAAAGTCCCTGATGAAGAGTCCCTCTCTGGCATCCTTGTAATTATCAATATTTTATCTATATCTGCATTATGTCATTATATCTATATTCTTAATGAAACTCCATGCCACACATAAGACAACTTCTATTCATGTCAATGGTTAATTACATCCCCTTACACCTGTGTGAATTCATATGTTTCTTGTACTCTTTTTTTCAAAATTCAGTCAACATGTAGACAAAATAGTGCATATGGATTACCAAATGCTTCTCAAATGTCCTTCACCAAAAGTTTCTAGGGAAAGTAGTATCTTAGAGAAACTGGTGCCTCTTGTGGATTGCTGCCGATAGAAGGCAACTGTTACGAATAATTTCCCAGTTTTTACAATACAGAGAAGTCGTAGATATATACTAGGATTGGCGTATTCAATGGGCAAACAATCTGACAAAAACGTGGCACAGGAACACCAGAAAAATTTGTGGTGACATACAATTATCCATAGGAAGTCAAAACTAAATCCACTGTAACAACATGCAGAAAGTATACTGAATGAAGAGGTTATAATAATACAGCCAATGAAACTCTATGCAGAGAAACACAAAACAATGTGCCACAAAAAAAAACCACAACAAACCAACAAAACAAACAAACAAAAAACCCAACAAAAACCCACCAACCCTGAAAACGCAGGGCTCACAATGATGAATTCCAGCCTGGATATAAGGGAGAAAAGTTTTTCTCTAGATTTTTGAAAGCATTATCTGACTAATTAGCACCAATCAAAAAAAAAAAAAAAAAACAGTTGGCAGGATGTTAGCAATGAATAACGAGAGAATACAGAACCAAGGAGAAGCCAATGCCATGCCTTTTCACGCATCCTTGCTATTCCAAAATTCTGAATTTCATCATGACATTCTTTCATAACAGTTGTCATAAAGACAACTGTAATAAAGATGACAGAAGAAAACTGACTAAATATTCCACAGCTCAATTCGAGATGGACAGAGGTGAACAAGAATACAACAAGGATATACAAAACCATGAACTTGAAGATGATCAGGAAAATGACTATGTGCTGTTTTTCACTATTCGGGAATAAAAAAATAATTCAAACAGTGAGTCTCTCAGGCAGTAGCCTTAACTAAAAAGAAAAGCTTTCACACAGTACATGGACATTGATTACAGAAACTATGAAACTCACTACTACAAGCTGCTGCAGAGATTGGAACTGCAAGAGTCTATAGGCAAATTTATGGAAGAAGAGGCTATTAAACATGATTTTTTAGGCCGTAACCTCTAGCACGGGAGGGCCCTAAAAGCTAGGAGACCATGCAAGGCTTAAGTTGAGCCTCACCTTGAGCCACCTCACTTCTTTCACTGTTCCCAAAGCATCTAAAGTACTGACCATCACTGGAGAAAAGTAGAACAAGCTTTCTGCATATTCATGGACACTCCTTGGCGCAATAGAGCAATACTTATTCATATTACCTACTTCAGCCATTTGTCAAAGTGTAAACAAGGCAGGAGAACATGCCAGGTGGGCTGATTACAGAGGAACCCATGATTTTAATAAAAGACAGTGTACTGAATAGGAATTCCAAAAATGGCTACAATTATCAAATCTTAGCTATTCCATGCTTTTGTCTGGATGCAAGAAATACACCTGGGTTGGAACAATCCCAGGCACAGCTACAGGTTGGGCAGAGAAGAGATTCACAGCAGCCCTGCGGAGAAGTACTTGGGGGTGCTGGTTGATGAGAAACATCATGAGCCGGCAGTGTGTGCTCGCAGCCCAGAAAGCCAACCGTATCCTGGGCTGCATCAAAAGCAGCGTGACCAGCAGGTCGAAGGAGGTGATCCTGCCCCTCTACTCTGCTCTTGTGAGACCTCACCTGGAGTATTGTGTGCAGTTCTGGTGTCCTCAACATAAAAAGGACATGGAACTGTTGGAACAAGTCCAGAGGAGGGCCACGAGGATGCCCAGGGGACTGGAGCACCTCCCGCATGAAGACAGGCTGAGAAAGTTGGGGCTGTTCAGCCTGGAGAAGAGAAGGCTGCATGGACCTCGTACCAGCCTTCCAGTATCTGAAGGGGGGCTGTAAGGATGCTGGGGAAGAACTCTTCATTAGAGACTGTAGTGACAGGACAAGGGGTAACGGGTTAAAACTTAAACAGGGGAAGTTTAGGTTGGATATAAAGAGGAAGTTCTTTACTGTGAAGGTGAGGCACTGGAATGGGTTGCCCAGGGAAATTGTGAATGCTCCATCCCTTGTTCAAGGCTGGGCTGGACAGAGCCTTGGGTGACATGGTTCAGCATGAGGCTTCCCTGCCCATGGCAGGGGATTTGAACTTGATGTTCTTAAGGTCCTTTCCAACCCTAACTATTCTAAGATTCTATTATTCTATGAATACCTGGGCTTAGATAAGACACACTGGTAAATCCTGTATTCTAAGGCAAAATCAAGAATAGCTAGGCTATACTTTGTCAGGCTGAAAACATAAACCAACTTAACGTCGAACTAAAGTGTCACATTAGGAAAAACCTAAGGTGAATAGGTGAGCTCTATCTAAGTATATACTAACAATGCCCCATCTAAACTACATCAGTCTTTCTAATAAAAGGAAATATTTCTATTTCAGTTATTAAAATATTTGCACTTGAAAAGCTGAGGCATAGGAAGATGTGCAATTAAGATGCTTAAATGCTGGTGATGTGTATCAGAATGTCATTAGGCATCTAAACAGAGTGAGAACATGGAAAACCAATAATACGGTGCAGCATGCCATGATGCAAGCATGGCAGAGAGCATCAATGGTAAGTGGAGAAAGCTGTGCCACCTGGATTCAGGTAGTAAGATGACCACTACACTTTGTTTTATTCCAAGGAAAAACAACTGCCAAAAACTAAGAGGTCTGGATTTGCTTAAAAAATACTCATCCAACTGGGTGATTTTAGATGAAAGAAAAATGGGAACTGTGTAATTATATACACTTACCTTGACAAATAGAAAGCAATCTGTGATTAGAACGTAGTAATTAGTTACAAAATGCTTCCCATGGATTTAATTACCCATCAGTCTACATGTTTCTTAATTACTTTTATCTCATTGCATCAGTAAAAATTTATGCCTGGGGCAACTGCCACTCACTTATTTACACAGCTTCTAGTTTTTACAGTGAATATATTACAGCAACATGGCAAAACAATGCTAGAATTACAGTTGAAGTTTCATGCATAGAAAATTTCTCCCTCAATTTGCTACGGAAATTATTTTCTTAGGTTTGAATTCAGACCTAACTTTAAGATCCACTTGTTCAGGAAGTTTCAAAGTACCCAAAAGAAATTCAAAGAAAAAAACACAAGTTCTTAGTTGATAGGCAAAACTGTCAATCTAGTATATATATATAACTCTTCAGATAAATGTATTAGTTTTCTAAATTTGAATCAAATCTTAAGATAAGAATTTCTAAGGGAGTAAAACTGACTCAAAAACTGCCCTATTATCAATAATAGCCTCCATCATAAGTAACAGTGTATGTCAAGGTCAAGAGATATGATTAAGCCACCCAACCTGTACAGAGTAGACAGCTTTTATTATGATTCACACAGCTGGAGAATGACAGAATAATTTTCAAAAATGAAACCAAATCTATAGTTGCAGAAGTAGTAAGTATATCTAATTTGTCTGTATAAACCCCAGAAGGGTTGATTCATTTGCTCACATTTTGCATACAGTTATCTTTGCTGTGGTTGCATGCTTTTTGCTCTGATAGAATTTCTGCATTAAGAAATTTATCTTTTTATCAACCCATGAAGTGATGGGTACAATACTCACAATATGTAAAAATACCCCTCTTACACAGAGTGTACATTTTTGTACGGTAATGCATAATGACAAAACTCTTTTCTTTATACTTCAACTTTTCAGAATTTATGAATAACAAAAGCGTAAATATAGTTTAAATGGAAAATGTCAGAAAGTTCAAGTGACAGAAAAAAAAAATAAACATACTTTACAAAAAACAATGGAGTTATTCTAGCAAGAAGGCAAAGCTAAGGGCAGGTTCTCCCAGATGGTAAAACTTTGCTTACTGCAGTTTCCCTAAATATGAAGACCATGCCTCTTACACTATATTTTTATTTCTAAAAACCATATCATCTTAGATTTATTTTCTCACGCAGGTAGGGATTAGAAATGTTTTAATGAGATTAATAAAATTGGTTGGAGTACAAGCTTCTAGCAACAAAAAAAACTAGGTTCTGGTTCGCAATCATCACTGGAAGTAGCCCATTATCAAAGACCCCAAGCCCCAAGGAAAATTATATAAAAGTTTTCTTTTGATACCGAGTCATATGAATTGAAATCATCAGCTACCATACTTGATAAACCAGTCAAATTCACAAGTAATAAAAATTAAATGTGTTTGCAAATCAGCCTTTGCACATCAGTACAGAAACTCATGGCATATTCTGGAGAAGTAGCAATGTGAAGCAGCAAGGTCAGCTAGCACTGGCAAGGCAACAGCCACCATCATCTGCCCTGGCCTTTGAGGACCTGAGACACCTCACCTGCCTTATGTAACAACATCCCTTCCGCCTGACTCCTCTTACACCTGGCTAGCAAAAACATCAGGTTACTGGTGTGAGTCTGAATGTACATGTCTCAATTGGACTGTCATCAAAAGCCAGATTTTCCACTTAGCTTTAGTAGTTAAAAATCAATGAGTAAAGTAATCTTAATGTGCAAAAGTTGCAGGTCTGCTGAATTATTAATAAGCAATACTACTGTAAATGCTTTTGTTCACCATTCTTCAATGCACTTGCAAATGATTTCAAAATGAAAGGTGCTGAAGCATGAAGATTGTAGGCAGCCATTCCTTTTTGAAATCACAGTGCAGGGAATTGGTGGAATTCTTGCCTGCCTGGGTTATAATCAGACATCGTGAACTTTCCTTGAAAGCAGACTTCAAATTCACAGGGGTCCCAAACCTTCAATCAAGGAAATGCTTGAAACGACCTCCATCTGCCATTTTAATGTATTCTTCCCAAAGACTTTCATAAATATTTAATATAAGAAACGCACTGTTTAAACACAATGAATAGCTTGTGAAATTAAAGTTGGCTGATGGATTACACAATATAATACACAGTAAACAATGGCAGAGAAACCATAGGCAGAACCACACACTTTTCTTCTGCTCTTCAGCTAAATCAATCAGAAAGGAATGAGAAGGCAAATTTCATGATACTCTTATTAAAGATATAGTAAGCCTGTACAACAGCCTTATTACAGAGCATGTTCCTATTCTTGTGTGTTCCACAGGCACAAAAGACACACTTGCTTGTGCACTGTAGAGAAGACACACATAGAATCTTTTCTTGTTTCTGAATCGCTTCTCTGCAAGCCAGTACAGCCTTCCTCCCAGCATCTTCAGTGAGCTTCAACAATAAAGCTGGGAAGACAAATCTGTGCCCAAATTTCAAGTCAGGACTCAAAAGGCTGCAGAATTAAATGACCCAATTTTGGAAAAACACTAGACATCTTATGACACTAAAACCATGGCAAATGCTTTCCAGGCTGCCTGATGTACAACCTCAACCAATACACACTGGGACAACTGCATCAGCAAATCTTTCTTCAAAGCCCAACTCAGCATTCTCCCCTCCTCCCTCAAATTTGTACTACATACAGCTGTGGCTTTCTGGAAAAGCAGCTGAATGTAATTTATGAAATTCCCAAATTTAAACATTCACTATGAGCTTTGCAACATATACTGTCTGCTCCATGTGCCTGTGTTTGATATTAATATACAGATATACATATACACACAAATATACAGGAAAAGATGTCAGTTTATATTTACACTACCACATTCAATGTTTGACCCCTTATAATATCTGAAACACCTAAATATAAAAGCACAAATATTACAAATAATTGCATGTTTTCACCCCAAAATTACACCTTGTAAGTTTTTTGAAATACATCGCTGGTACAAAACATCAGAATGTACTTTTCCACTCCAGTATAAAAGAGAATGTTGGTTTATCGGTAAATAACAAATGAATATTTGCTTCTCTAAAAAAAGAAATGGTTCATTGTAGAAAACATCACACCCTTGGTAGAAGACAAAAAAATGTGTATGAAAACAATACTTAGTTCTAAATAGAAATGTAAATCTAGATCAGGTTTAACTCTGAAGACACAAATACTAGGATTAACTGAAGAAAACAACCAAAATGTTACTCTTACATAGGTCTATGTGACACAACAATGCATTGTTTTGAAAAGAACTCAAATCCAGCACCTCATAATTCTGTGAAAATACTAATAAATACATACATACAGTAGTAAAACTCTGTAATTACAGTCCTAACTTTTATAGTATCTGTATATACTTGTTTTTAAATGAAAAAAAACAAACAATAATTTTGCAGTGTATGAATTTGGGGATAACAAATTGTTGTATCAGATGTGAATTTTTTATTATTTTGATTCCTGCTTCCCTAAAATATCATGAGGCTTCTTTTCTCATTTTTAAAACTCAGAACATTAATGTTCTATAACCAAGCAACTCAATTTTATTTTTTTAAAACAGTTACTGATCAACTGATACTTAAGCATTGCCAAACTCCAGTCTTCCCAACCCACCTGTCAAGATACAAATCCTTTAAACTATAATTCATTATAAAATTTAGACTCACTTCTGAATCTCAGTATATTTCATTTTCTCAAAAATTCACAAAACTTTACTCTTCCTCACACTCTCTCTGGACAGATACATACCTGCTTTTAAAAAAAGCTCACTGAACTGAAATTATTACACCAAACATTTTCTGTACAGTATGCAAACCATAGTCTTGGAAACCAGGTGGATTATCTAAACAAGGTTTAGAATCATTCTTGGTTGAAGGACATAGACACCCCATCACCACTACCACCATCCAAATCCCACTAAACACACTTCAAAAATGATTCCTGGTTACCTTAAACATATATCTCTATATACAACATATATGCTTGTGCACATATGTATGACAATAAATTAATAGGCAGCAGTTGCTGGGACACAGACAAATGTGTGACAGGGCCCATGATAATCAAGACTGCACTTCAAATCGAATTTTAGTTCAGCCAGAAGCGGCAGTAGATTCTAATACAATACGGACCAATATGGAATGATTGGAAATGTCTGATCTTTCCAGTTTGGATTACAAGCACATATTGATGCCTTGTTGGTCAAAAAAAAGAGAGAAGGGAGAAAGGGAGGGAATCATATTAATCTTTAGAAGGAGAAGAATAAAAAAGAATAACCCTCAACATGCAAAAAATTTGAGAAGAGACAGAGTAGGAGGAATGTAAAAGTCCCAGAACAACAAAGGTTTTGATTCTGGTGTCTCAGGCTCACAGTACTAAATCAGAATTTACTGTTGACCCTAGAGAGTAAAAAATGTTCTGCAGTTGTTCAGACACATCAAGTAGATCATAAAAATTAAGATGTATAGAGATGCTCCTACTTAAAAGGGCAACTGTTTTTTATCATCTTCACTGCAATTAATTCAAAATATTTAAAGAAGTCCATGAACTAGGAAATTACTACTTTCAAGAACAGATTACAATATTAGATAGCAGTGGCTTAATTTACATTGCTGACAAGAAAATCCAGAAAACTCATTAATTTTACAACAGATACAACTCCTTATTTCATTACCTTGTTAACGTTTTTTTTTTTTTTTTCCTGTTTAATGTCTTCTTTTTGGAAGAAGAGCCTTGCTTTTCTCTTATCTAAACCTAACAATCTGGGCCAACAAAACTGTCTACCTACATTCATTTGGGATGAGTTCCCTACAAGCTGATAAAAGTAAGTATCTAGCTAAAACTATCAACATACTGACGTTTGAAATTACCAAATTTTTTTTATATCAAAGAATATCATGTAGGCATGACTTCCTTTTCAAGATGTTTGTGAAAGAGTTAACAGTTTGAAGTGCCAGAAATGATCCAATTATGTTTCTCAAAAAAAGTTACATTGCCTAAATACTTACTAACTTTTCCTTCCTTGCAATTGCCATATATAAATATAATTTTGGAGAAATATTATCTATGTATTATCTACAAAAAATAATAGACAACACAAAGCTTCCAAATGACTGACTTGCATTAAACTGAAAAGCAGGTTTGTTCTCTTGCTGGTAGAAATCTTCCACTTCAAGGGAGATGAAGACTGATTGAGAAAGCACAAAGCTTATCATCCTCACAGCTCGAAACATCAGCCAGTTGAAGAAGTGGTGTTCAATAATTTCTGCTTTAAAAGTGGAGCCTATACACAAGTAATGCTTAAATGCAAAGTGGCAGTGACTTTTATGCCTAGAGGAAAATAGCTGGACACTATTTCTATTAGAAGGACATACCCATGATCACTGACAGCACCCTTATGCAATTCTACTAGTTTTAAATTCTGCTAAAGAATTTCCAGACATTAAGATCCAGATCATAAAATGTGAACTCCCATTTTTACAAAATGCTAGAAAAAAAACCCAAATAGATTTGCTGGTGAGTCTGGGGACAGGAAGAACTTAGGTGTACAGCGCTATGCTTGAAGATGGTGCACCTATCTTTCAAAAAGCCAAAAGCTAAAGAGAATTAAAAAAAAAGGCAACAAATCTCGAATAGACGCTTATTTATGAAAAATTAAAATGGCACTAAAGAAGGTAAAATACCAAGAATATCAAATGCAAAGGCATTTCTTGGTATTCTCAACATCCAAAACGCAATACTATCTTAGAGCAATTAGAAAAATAACGTATTCTGAAACTATTTCTGGCCTGAATAATAAAAAGTGTCTATGAAATTTTGTTGACTTATGAATCAAAGCCTATCTTTTCCCTTCAGGTCAATACTCAGTGCAGAAATGTTTTACCTGATTTGTGGAGTAGTGAAGTTCCTCAACAGGCCTATAAATTCATGATATTAGTACTATCAAATAATATATTCTGAAAATTGAAGTGATGTTAATATAATGCTTTTCCCTAGAGACTTGGGAATAATCATCAATAAATGCAATCAAAACACACTAACTTCAGAAAAATAATGCAATTCTTTAATTAATAGAAGTTGCCACTGAATAACTTGCTGATTTCTCCCTGACAGATTTTAAACTAGTTCTAAGCAGACATTCTCCCTTCCCCCATCCTTTTTAATTAATGTTTTCAATTTATCACTCACTTGGAAAGTGACCTTACTTTTACCCTGCATCTCCCTCTGGTGGTTTCCTTTTCTGCTTATTTAGAAGCAATTATAGTTAGTAGATTCTTCATGCATTGATCTAAAGTAAAACACAATCTTAACTTTAACTTACCTTCATCCCTTCCTCCTTTCACTAAAGCTAAACTAATACAACTAAACTAAAGCTGGCTAATGCAGCTTTCCTTCCACACTGCCCCTGCCAAGCCTTCTTTGCTGTTTCTCTGCCCATTTCATCCCTCAGCCATATCCATGAATATCCATAAGCTTTCTGAGATAAGGAATCAGAACTTCAGAAACCCTCTGCAGACGTACATACTGCTTAACATTAATGCTTTCTAAAATATAGCAAATATTACCTCAAATATCAACATTACTACTGCTGCTTTCTGATAAAATTTGTGTTGCTGGGATTACAAACCTGAACCACTGTTTATCCCGTAAATTGGCTAGTATGGACACTTAGAATACACAAAAGAGCCACACAGATCTACAACAAAATGAGCAGTTTTTACTAGTGCTGTTAGAAGAGATGTTGGAGGAGAAAGCTCACAAAAGTCTGAATGAGCCAGTAGCAGTTCTCAGATTTCTGAAGACGTCAACCTGTTTTCTGATCTAATACAAAGACGCACAAATTCCTGTAATGCACAATGGAAACCTCAACTAGTACCGAAAACCTATTCCTACAACAGATAAAACCACTCAATCATGTGTATGATGATCACGTTTGCTACATTTTGTGATACTTTATCTTCAGTTTATATTTTTCGTCCTTGTGGTGGTCATTTTTCCATGATTTTTTATACACAGAGTATTCCCAACAACGTCTGATGCTATCTGAACTTTAGAGGAATAAAGCCAAAGTTTTGAAGGACACAGGGTAGTATTTTGAGAGGCTCTCTAGTATTTACGTACATTTAATCATTAATGGTGCAAGTTGGTAAGCCATTACAGATGGTTCTGAAACTTTTATCCAATACCTCATTTTCCTTAACTTTGTTATACTAAAATCATTCACTTTTTGTAACACATCCAAATAGCTTCTAGCACTGAAGAGTCACTTTAGATATATTAAATGATATCTCAGAGGCCTTATGGCAGTAGGGAGTAGAAACTGCTGCTCTAGCGAGAAAAAAAGAAATACTTTAAAATGATAGATGAGCAACTAACCAGACAAGTTGTTTCAACTCAACGAGAAACATGCAGGGAAAATATTCACGCAGTGGAACATGAGAGCTTTCCAAGCTTCAGAAAAACACAGTAAACAATGGACACAAAAATAAAACACGTTGAAATGACTACACAATGTCCTTTCAAATGATATGTAATATTAGCACCATCCTCCCTTCACTTTTATACTCCTGAGACACATGTCAGTGTGCCAGAGAAGCATCAATCATCAAGCAAGAGAAAAACATAAAACCTATCAAACTGTAGGGTGGTCTTTTCTCAGGAAAAATGTCAGAGTGTTTCACTTTGATCATTTTTATTATTTTCTTTTTTTTTTTCTTTCAGAAACAGACCAGGAAAACTTCTCCACCCTATAAAAATAATAAAGCACAAAGCCACACAACTTTCCAGCCCAGAAAATAATCTCCATTGAAAATTGTTTCTTTCCAGTGGCACTGAGTGACAAATTAACATTAAAAATGCTGGATCACATATGTTATGATCATAACTATATTTGAAAGCAGAAATTTCTGCTTTTAGCACTGATCAGTAAGGAAAAGGAAATGCTGTTTTAATAATGACACTAACAGACTAATTATACATCTAATTTTCAGTGCCTGAAAAACCCTACAGTCTTCATTTTGTCATGTCCAGAAGCCTGTAAATTGAATATAATCAACATTATAATTAAGATTTCAAAATAGCTTTTATTGTAATAGTTTGTCTTTGGTAATTAATTACTTTCCAGGGAAAAAAAATCGTCTTCTGGGATTAAATGTCCATTTCACTCCAGACAAAAACCCACCACACACACATTTTATACATTTTCAAGGAAGTCTATATGTTCTCTGAAAGAAAGATATTTTCCTAAGCTGAAAAGCAGAATATGGGCCAGTAATTTCTTAGCAGTACAAGAATATGACTGTTACATTTTAGCAAGAAAGTGGCCACAGTCTTTTAAGGAGAGAACACTGCTGAGCAGAAACCTGGAATACCAGCAGTCACTTGTGGAAAGCACAACTAAAGTTTAAAAATAACTGATCACAAGTCAGAATGCACATTCTCAATCAAGCACACAGGCTTGGGTGGGACTTGCAAAATCTCAATCTTTTTAACAAAAGTCAAGACTTTCCCTAAAGGTTTTTACCCCAAATTAGGTGATCATCATAACTTCAGAGCAAGAATTCAACTCTAAAAAAAAAAAAAAAAAAAAAGGACTTGATTCTTTATATGCCTAAATGGGGAAAGCAAACCCCAGTGTGTAAGCCTATGTAACATCTTCATGTTAAGAAATAACTAGAAATCAAATTACTGCTTCTATATCCATATTTTAATAAAGGTATTGAAGTAAATAGGTAATAGATCAGGAGAGTAAAAATTTACCAAAGAGAAGCCACTTTTCAAGAAATTTATATGTTAACACTACTACTGCCTGTAAAGTATACACAGTACCTCATAAAATACACCCCCGCCGAAAAACAAATTGAAAACTTAACTCTTGAGGGAGAGGAATACCCTCTTGAGATGGAGGGAACAGAAGTCCACATGGCTGAGGAAATATGTTTAGATACAGTGGGGAGAGGGGAATTCCCTATACAAGCAATATATTGGCCTCATTAGGCTTTGTGGGGATTTTGTTTCTTTGGGTTATCTTAAAAGAGACCTTTCAAAGTGCTGTCCCAACATGACAAGAACATATGTGGTTTAACAGCTGAAGTCTGATTAAAGGAATTCAGAAATTTTGTGCAATATAAGCAGCAGAAACCATATGAAAAGCATGTCAATGTCCAGTCTTAAAGAAGGTTCCTACTGAATGAGATTCAAATATGACATATTTTACATACAAATACAGCAGAACTATAGAGATATTTTTTCTGAAAAATCTAACAGCTCAGCAGATCTGTATGAAGAAGCCTTTTATAGTTATCCCTCAAGCATACTAAATTCTACCAGGGTCAATAATTATCAGATCCATATAAGGCATTCTACATATGTGGAAACAAAAACTGCAGAAAAAGAAGTAATTTCAAGTAGTCCTTTATACTCGAAGGAGAAGCCCACAAAATTCCTCAGATCTCTACAGCCGGCAGTACAATTGCATGGGCTCTTGATTATTCCCTTGAAACTTTAAAAAAACCAACAACCTCTAGAACTGAGAAGGGCCAGATTTACTCTTGAGCCAGGGAATCCTCAAGCAGACTCACAGCACTCCAGCAAAACCCCTCCTGCCACTCAGAAAGAGAGGAGAAAATTTGCCTCAAAAGGAAAATTTTGAATGGAAGAAGCTTGTGAAAATTGCTATTTGAATTGCAAAACCAAAAAGCTGGACAGCAGTACAACTGCCATGCATTATGCACAGCTGCAGAAAGCCCTGGAAGACTGCACAAAAACAAGGAAAGAAAGAGGTAGGCTTATGAAATTGTTGCCTACTAAGCAGAAACTGGCCAATATGAAAATAAACACTCCTGCAAAAAGCAGCTATGTATTCCTGTTTGAGCAGTTTATTGCTATAAATGATATGCTTCCATCACCAGTTTCAATCATTCTTATAAAAATTATAACTACTTCCCCCCCCAAAGATTTTATTATTTTGAACCAGTAAAAAAGTCTAAACCATACAAAGCTTTTTGTAAGATTCTTGCTGTTAACTGGAGAAGTACCATATTCTATTAGTATTTGCAATTCTAAGAGTTTACAAATATTCAATGCATACTTTCTATAGAAATTATACTAATCCAAATGCACATGGAATACAAAAAAAAAAAAAAGCAGCAAAGAAACTAATTTGTCTATGCAGTATATATGTAAATGCAATCAAAAGGGTATGTGCTCTGCCAGGACTCAAATAAATATCAGAGTTACATCATCAGCTGTAATTTTCATTTTTGAGAAGTTGGTTCAAGGCAGATACAAGTTAATTCAATTTAGATCCATCTGCAACAGGAAAAGAAAAATATATATACCAATATATATACACTGCAAAGAAGTTTCAACATATACATACACTACAAAGAAGTTTCTTGCCTATTAACTAATGTAAAGCTAACAAATTTACAAGGAATCATCAAGAAAATTGCTACAGGTATATTAACTTCTTAGTTATAGCTGTAAAAACCCCTTCTTATGGAAACAGAAATGTTAAATCAGTATTAAATATGCATATAATTATAATAATATTAAACCTGACATGAAGTTTATGGACAATGGAAAGAGCTATATATTACATACACTGTGCTTTTCTTGTGCTTATAAGCTCATATTAGCTGCAGTTACGTATTTCAAGGTAATGATGATAAAATTACGGTTTACTTTAATAATTACGCTACTGTCAAACACACCTAAGAGGACCATGCAGGACTGAAATCTTCAATAGTCATGAATGCTTTATAGTGACACTGAAGCTTTTTGTTGCCGTTTTTAACAAAATCACATTTGTACATTTCTACGAACAGGTTTGGAGGTTTTGTGCGGTTAAAGATTTTTAGGTTGTTTTTTTTTTTGTTTGTTTTTTTTTTGTCTGTAACCATGTACACATGCTACTGACAAAGACCGATCAATTCAAAGAACCTTTAAAACTAAAAGGCAGGCAAGGACAGAATGTCTCCCAAGATTCAAAATACAACACTGAAAAACTATTAGCCATTACCAAGCCTACTCTATGATAGAAAACAGATTATGAATACAAGTCCTACACATGCTACTTTCTTGTAGCATGCTTCTAAGTTCTCTTATCCAAAAGCATTAGCTGTAAGTTATTAGTATTAATAAACACCTTCTCAGATGAAAACTTTGGAAAAAACTTATTGGATAGCCATTATTTAGATCTAAGTAATTTCACAATATTTTCACCTCGAAGCTCACTGTAGAAAACCTAAAAACTCCAGTTTAGTTGCTAAGGCTTTTAAAGCAAGGTAAGCAGTTGATGTCTTTTGCTAAAGAAGCACTAACAAAAATGTTTCTGCGAACCACCACTGCTTTCACTACATCCATGGAATCAGTCATTCATCAGTCACTGTGAAAAGCTATACAGTAAAGAAGCTTCCCATGGGTACAACAATGACACTAGAATAAACCACCTGCAATTGTAGCAAATAATAATATGCCAGTTATACTGACAGTGAAAGCCTATCAATACTGGGGGGAAAAACATGCCATGCAATGTCCAGCAAAACCGCATTCTTAAACCTAATGTTCAAGGACAGAAAAAAAGAAAAAAAAGCAGCCTGGACAAGAAAACAAACAAACAAAGCAACAACAAACCATAAAAAAACTTGCTAATACATTTGCAACACCCTGAACC
The DNA here is from genome assembly GCF_037157495.1 of Lathamus discolor. NCBI lineage: Eukaryota > Metazoa > Chordata > Aves > Psittaciformes > Psittacidae > Lathamus > Lathamus discolor. The sequence goes on from NC_088885.1 coordinate 64,478,208, forward strand.
ACAGCAATTTAAAGAATGTCACTCTATAGACCAAACAAGTAAATATTTTGCTACCTGACCTACACCAGTTACTCACAACTTATGATTGTAAAACCCATTTACCAAGCTGCTATCTAAGACAAAGAGAGTTGATTTCCCATAGAGTTTCCAGCAGTTACAGAATTCAGCTACAGATAATTTCATTTCTTTCTACTGGGAGCTTATTTATTTCTTCAGGTTTTAGGATAGGTTTTAGTATATATGGATATAATGGAACTCCAGTATATATTCAAAAAATTCCCTGTGTTTTATATTAGACAGTGTGTGTGATCCTTGGGTAGCTTAATACATTTTAAAGTTTGGATAAAATAAATTTGCACCTACAGACGGATTGTTTTAGATGCTAAGCCCTGCAGCTACCCCCAACAAACACCTCACAATGAATTTTAGCATTTGTACAGGGAGATTATCACAGTGTGCTCCTTGACACAGCAGAGCTCACAGTGATAAAACACAAAACACGCCTTCCTTTTCTCCCTAGGGGGGTGCTGGATTCTGAACCATTAGCAAATACAACTCCATTATACAGGAACGAAGTGGGGAATGGTTGTGCTCTGCAGGTGTTCAAAAATACATTTTCAGTAAGGGAGCAGATGCTTGAAAAGAAATAATTTAAGTAAGCACATGGCACAATAATCAGTCTTACTACTGTATTTGAAAGCAACCGTCTTCCTCTCAAATATACAAGTTACTTGGTTTTGGCATCACATGTATTTATTGCACCTGCAAGTGCTTGAATATATTACACTTCCACATTTCAATGTACTTTTTTTTTTTTCTTAAAGCAATAGGGCAAAACAGATCACAAACAGTGATGAACAAATTACCATCCTGGTCACAATAAACCCTGACAATTCATGTGGTGCAGGGAGCTGCCTAAAATTCATTTTAAATTTCAACCTTTAAGGCTATTACTACATATAGAATGAAATGTAATAAAATGTTATTACTTTCATTTCAGGTATTCCTGCTACCTTGTATTGCCAGACAATGTTTGCTTGGTACTATACTCTGCATATGTGAAACATCCATTGTTACAGAACAGGTATGTTTTTAGCTCATCTTGAGGAACCAACAAACCCAAACAAGAGCCAAAATATATTTCTTCATAAGCAACTGTAAAGAAAATGAAGTTCTTTCACTGCAAATGGAAACCCAACGAAAACAGGATCATTCAAATGTGTTGAGTAAAACAGATACCTCCCCTGAGCAGAAAACCTGAAATAACATTGTAACTTAAGTGACTTACTTCTCTCACTAGCTTCTTTTATCAGTGCATTTTTCTTATACACATAGACAGGACTGAAAGTTTACAGGAGAGCACTACTCTTGACTACTGCCTTTTAATAGTGTTTCATTTTCTTCTGGATACTAGAAATTGAGGACTTCTCAAATAGGCACTAACTGAGAACCTGTCACCAAATCCTCAGTTAGTGTTAAAGGCATTTAAAGGGCCTCTAGAACTGTTGATTTAGGATTTGATAATCTAGCACTGTATCATTAGTTTCAGTTGAGGCACTAAAAACTGAACAGGTTAGGGGACTGAACTACCCTTTCTCTGTTCCCGGGTGGCCTTTGCAAGTGGAGAGAGGAGGATATGACTGGGACACAAACAGTTTGCCTCTTGTCATGCTGAATCCATGCTTACGGAGAGACACCAGTCTCTAACAGCTACTCTGATACCTCTCATGAATATCAGATCATTGTTTTCTGGTCTGCTTTGCTTTGCTTTATTTAACTGCTTCACAATTTTCAGAAGCAATTTTCAACTACCTTAAAATAAGTTTAGCATTTTCCTCTTCACAAATTAAGTATTTACTGTGCCTGAACATATGTAGCTTCTTTGCATTAAAAAAAATTACCACTTCTCTCCTTCCCCCCCCCCCCCCCCCCAAATAGTACATCGTATCTGGGGATGCACCTGCCTTTATGGTAATAAAAATCAATCTTAACTTTAAACAGTTCCTCCTTCCTTTTTTACTTGGACTGAGAACACCAAACAGAAAATTTAACTTCTTTACTGTTCCCTTTCTTTTTTCATGTCCTCTGGCAACTCTCACCATCATGACTGTATCCTCGAATAAAAATCAATGTAAGAGCAGCTGCTTCTTTCACCTATTTGAATTTCTCAAACATTAGAATCATAGATTCATAGAATGGTTTAGGGACCTTAAAGACCATCCGGTTCGACCCCCTTGCCACAGGCAGTGACACCTTCCACTAGATCAGGTTGCTCAAAACCCCATATCTAACCTGGCTTTGAACACTTCCAGGGAGGAGGAATCCACAACTTCTTTGAGCAAACTGCTCCAGTGCCTCATTCTAAAAACACTTAGTATACACTGACTGTTCCGATCTATTTCTAATAGGCTTACTAATCGGCCTACAAGCAAGCTTATCAACTTTGTGATTAACTATCACACTCTTTTCCAACATGCTATTAAATGGATACTGTGAGACCAAAACTGCTTTTCATCAAGTTCCAACCATGCTTCAGCAGTGACATTTTGATAGATCCATGAATTACAAGAACTTCTGTTTCAAAATTCAGGATAGCTGATGGATTTTCCAGATCACTGTTCTGATCCAAGTTATTTACTCACATCTGCCACTATCTTTTACTGTACCCAGAATCATACTCTGCCTCATATTTTACTTATATTCTGAAGGAGATCATAACAAAGACACTGCACAGGTTTAATAATCTAGGCCATTCACTGCTGGCTGCTTTAAAATTCTCTGTTTACAGTGCTCCTAGAAGCTCAAGGAAGCTCAAGAAAAAGACAGTTTGTTTTGACTTACATTTATTCTTACTATAGCTAATTACATTTATTATTTATTGTGATGTGACATTATTATTCATTATGTGCAAAAATCCACAGAGTCCCAATGATGAAGAAACTACAATTAGAAAGCTGAAGCATAATGCGTTCTCCTGTGATTTACCTGCTCTCTTCACTTGACTCTTCCCTAAACATCACTAGTGATACATAACCACTTTGCACACAACTATTCCTTTAAAAAAAAGTTGTAAAAAGAGGGTGTCCTTTTACAGAGCACGTTTACTATGCCGCGGTACCAACCTACAGTGGTATTTCCTATGCTTAGTACACAGAGCGCAGTGATATAGCTGTATGTTAAATTTTCCACTCTAAATGTTTATCGTTAATATACTTCTGTTTTATAAAGGAAGGCAACAGCAAGAAAGTCTCTTTCTGTGATTCACTGTTGATAACACAGCGATCACAGTCCTTTATAAAAAAACATAAAGCAGCATTACTTTCTATTCTATTCTCTTTACCCTTCAACTTATTGCTACGCTGCCGCAAGCCACACAAAGAAGTTAATGTTTTCCAAGTCAAACAACGGGCTGACTGCTTATCTGAAGACCTTAATGCGGTGCAACTTCCAGCTACCTTAGGGCAGGCACAATGCCTAGCAACCCTGCAAAATGTGAGGGTTCTGGGTTTAAGTCCTGTGGCAGGTGTCAGCTGGGAACACGAGCAGGCATCATCAGCACCCCTGCCTGCACGTGTTTGGGCCAGGTCCAGGCCCACCTACGGGATAATCCCAGCTCACATCCGACAGCTGTTTACACCTACCTGGTGTGCGGCAGGTGCGGGACACGAGGGGCAGCAGCCCTGCACCTGCCGCCTCCACCCCTGCTTAGGCCACAGGGCAGCACCCGGCAGGCTGGTGGCAGCAGGCCCGCCACCCTCAGCCTGCTCCTTGGTGGCAGGTGTGGACAGCACCTGCCACCCTCCCCTGGGTTTAGCCTGTGACGCCCAGCTGGAGGAGGGCAGGCGGCTGCTTCACAGGTTCCTCTCACCGGATTTGGGATAGCGCCCATCACCAGAGGGCATCCTATACCCCATACGTCGGCTCTGCGCAAGCCATCAGCAGGTATGGATTACCAGTCCACCACAGCCCCTTGGTGCCTTCCCCAAAACACACTCAGAATCACTCTGGGTAGGAGAAGAAAAAGCCAGCTGCTGGTGCTCATGCATTCCCTTTGGCTCTATCCTAAATAGCACAGGTTTTGGCTTTACTATACCCAAAGTGCATAGAGGGCACAGTTTCTGGAACCGTTCCCCAAGAAAAAGAATAGTAATTTCAGTGCAACAGTCAGAGGGTTGGAGATGCCACCATTCCTCATTCAAAACTATTCATTTCACCATCATTATGTTGTGCTCACTTTGGTGCCACTTTAATGCACTGTCTGCCCAAACATTTCTCTTTAAATGAAGCATTGCTTTGTATGCTGTCTTAGAGCTAATGACACTTTCAAACATTTTCCAGAGAGCCATGATCAAAAGTCCTTGCTGCACATAGCTGAAAGTCTTTTTCCCCCTTTCACAAGTGAAACAGAAATGTGCAGGAAGGGGTAAAATAGGGAAGTGAAAGACCAGGCCTAAACACTACAAGGTGCAGGACCAAAGCAATAAACAGGCTTAGGAAAGGTGGGGGTGGGGAACCACACAAAAAACCCCCAAACAGACAACACCACAGGTGCTACTTTGATATATCTCCATGGGATGCTGTTTTCATGTACGTCACTTAATGAACTAAACTGATTTCACATATAGCTGTGAACATTTTTGTTTGCCTGAAAGTCCATAAGCTTACTCCTTGTGCAGGTAACTGAACAACACTCTTTTCCTACAGGGGAATCACAAAGCAAGTTTCTTCCAGATTAAGAAACACAACTCAATGTCCTTTGATCTAGTATCTCACACTCCTATCAATGCTGAAAAGAGAGAAGAGAGGGAAGAGGGAGAGAGAAAATCTGCTGGTTTTAAAGCAAAGACACCCTGAAAATGAAGGTCATAAAACTTCCCTCCACCCTTAAACCTATGAGTTTTACAAAAGAAGAGGGAGCAATAACTGTGTACACCTGGACACTGGGCAGCACACACCATCTGAAACACAGCTGGGCAAAGTGGTAAAGACAGATGTCAAACCCAGCCACCCTGCAATGCATTTGACCAACTTCTCAGTTATGTTAATTATAAAATATATATACCTATATATATTAAAATATATATTTATATATATTTAGGTATATATACCTATATACCTAAAATGTATGCACCTATTTCAATAAGTCCCCAATCCAAAAGACACAAGCAAATAATTCCATAACCGATATTCCAGAGTAAAAAAACAAAACTACACCTACTAAAAGAAAGAAGAAACATCAGGAAGTACAAGAACACTATGGAAAACCTAAATAGTAAATAAACCTCACTTAAGCACACTGAAAGACTTATACTGTTAGAAGAATGCTATTAATCAAACCCTACAGAAAACCACTCAGAACACAAGGAGAGACAGCTTTTACAACATGTTATTGAAATTACAACACCTTCCTAGTTCAAGAACATACTGTAGTCTAAACAGTGTAATCAGTAACAATATGAAACTAACAAGCCAACTATTCGAAGTATTGCATGTAAGATTTAGCACTTTTAAGTATTAGATGTAGCACAGTCATAACAATTACAGGAACAATTGTGAATGACTAAGTAACCAAAAGCAGCTGATAGGGCACAGTCTAACCAAACTAAGACCAGATTACGTTTGCTACAGAGTACTTCAAATTGCAAACTGAAATTTATCCCTAACTACAGTGAGAACAGGAAAATACAGTCAGAATGTCCAGCAATATTCCATATGGAAACTGAACGCAAGACACACTATCTGAAAAGTAATACAAAAGCAATCTTGCAATTAAACCTAAATATTGCATTCAGTAACCCGTACTGCATATGGTAACTAGAAAAAGGAAGTTTCTAGAAATCAGATTATGTACATTTGTTTTACATTTATGCATTTATACATAGTAGCAACATATATGCTTAACACCGTATCATAATACAATATAGAAAAACTCCTCCCACTTAATAATATCAAATTAACTATAATTTATCTATTTCTAGCAGTAAGTTGACCAAGGGTGTGGGAAGGTATATCCTACTAGGTGCCCCTTCTGACTGAAAGAGTTAACATCCTTTGCAGCCTGCACTGTGCGTAAAAAGCTGAGACATCTGTTAGATTAGAGCAATGAACAATAAAAAAAAAACCCTTCACAGAAAGACCTTCAACAAATCTGGCCCTGCTGGAGCAGGGGCAGGATCAGGGGATTCCAGAGGTACCTTCCAGCCTCAACCCTTCTGATTCTGGGAAACAAAATTCTCACAGCTTCCACATAAGAAAACATGGCATCAGCTCAGGTGGTGTTTGAATTCTGGGATTATTAAAGGTAGTATTATATATACTTTCATCTATAAATTATGCCAGGGAATTTTCTGACTACTTTGGGGAAACCAGATGTATTGAGATTGATTTTTAGGTGTCTAAATGAGGATCATTCACCTGTAATGACAATGGAGACTGAACTTCAGTTTTTAATTCCTGCACATCTTGGGTAAGTAACCTAAATGCACAGCATACTAAGGAAAGCTAGGAAGCAATTCTCTTCTTTTTTTTGAAAGAATCTATCTCATTTTAAAAAATTTAACTATGGAAAACAACTTCCAAAGTGTTTGAAATCCTGTTTTCCTGTGCCATTTTCTGTCAGTGTGCTGAAAAGCTTCAATACCTCTGCAAGATACAGACTTGAGCAAAGATATAGAATTGAGCAAAGCTGCTCAATTACACATCTGAAGTCAAATAAATGCATCTTTAAAAGTGAAGCCCACAGAATCAGATGGAGCCTACTGTCACCACTTTGCATTTACAGATATATTTAATGGCAAGAACTCCAACTTGTGTCTCTGTGTTGAGTACAAAAAAAACAAAACCAAAACAAACATGCCTCCCCCCCCCCAAAAAGAAAAACCCCAACCAACCAAACAACAACAAAAAACCCACACACAATTGTTGAAGAGGAAGATTCAGAGAACAGTAGAAATTTTTAAGTCTGTCTGGGATTTTGCAGGATTTAATTAAAAGCTGCAAGACATACTTAAGGACATGTCTTTAGAATTCATACCTTTGGCATGTAGTAATATATGAGACTTCAGTCTCAACAGTTCCTTGTATTAGTGCCCAGTTTGTCTTACTGTGCATACATTATGGTTAATATTAAATGATTTCATCATCAGTGGGTAACTGGGGTGGGGCTGCCCACTAGTAAGAGCTTCTGTGTCATACTACCATGCATTTCTGCCTTCTACAGCCTTGTCTACACTAGAAATCTGGAATCAGAAATTCCCCATAAGTAATCATGGGAAGAGTTGTGACATAAGTAACACCGCTCAGGTATTCTTAAACAATGCTGTCCTCTTAACATCTTCAAAGATCTCTTGATTTCTAAATTTCCCCTTAGTCATGTCTTAGTCAAGATTGACAAAGGACTAAGACATGTCTAGCCAGGAAGAAACACAGATAATTACACATACTCAAACAACAAAAGGCTAAGTTTGTATTTCTTTTTCCAGTGGCCATGCCCAATAGCAACCTGGATGTATGGTGCTATTTAACCAGGGCATGTTAGCATGCATTGTGCACCACATTCAGGAAATACATTAAGGATACTAATCAGCACACAGACTAGTTTAAAATTAACATATTTAGGAGAAGCCCTCTAGTGTGTTCAGACAGTGAGTCAGCTTCTAAAACCAGAACAGAAGCAGCTAATACAAATGAAATGCTAATTTTTCCCCAGATGGTGAAGCAACACCCTCTGTGTATTCCAGTTCTTTTGTAACATGTGAACATTTGGGTTTATTCTCTCAGACTACAGAACAGAGTGGACCCTTGAACAGTTTTTGGCTATTTCTTTCCTGTCTGAACCAAGACTGGAGGGAAAAAAAAAAAAAAAAAGAAAGTTTGAATCTTAAATTTCCACAAATGCAATTGCACATTCACATGCACATTTGGCAATGCATGCAAGACACACATTTCCAAAACTCCCCGTACCCACACATTGCTAATGCCATAAAAATAGCCGCAGTTATTCTTCAGATGGTCTCTCAGCACCAAAATAAGCAAGGCAGACTTGTTTGTCTATCTCCTCTTTCACCCTCACTTACAGAACTGTATCAGCACTTTTGAGTGCTGAGGAATAGCTCTGTTCTATAATAAGAATATGTGGGACATCACTTTCAACAAACCTACTTTCCTGTCTGTATGGAAAAATGCATTGAAACTATTCCTCTGCCCTTACCCTCTAAGAAGATACTCCAAAAAGTAGACACCACTTTTTTCCAAAACAAACTGATGCATCATCAGAAAAAAACCAACTTAATTCTAGTCCTACATAGCTATGGACTACCATATGGTTTCATATGGTCCCCAGTCCAGTTTATACACAAGAATTTAATACTGCTTTATAAACTCTGGTACATTTGTGCAACATGATAGTGTTTCTACAGTCACATTCTAGTGACAGTAACGTTATTAAAATACAACACAATATATTTGACCAGTATAGCTTATTGCATACCACATGTAAATCAAGAAGTACTCAGTTTGATATTCAATTCCCTAAAATGAATGATTGAAACAACCAATAAAGAAGAAATTTTCTTTCAAATCATCTAAGGACAGGAACAGTAAAGCCAGAAATCACCACATCATCATAAAATCAATTTTCATACTAGAAATGTAAGTTAATGAAAAAAAGCCAACAGATCCTCTACATGCACTTCTTCAAGTTAATACCTTCTGGCAGGAAGAAGCTGTTCAAAGAAATATAACTGAAATAATAACCACTGCAATGGTATTGACTGACTTTTTTCATGCTACTTATCTTAAAATCTGTCCAAGAAATTAGCAGAGCACAGATATTTGATTTACTGGCAAAACAGAAAAAGGAAGATAATTGAGCCAAAAAAAATTTTTATAGCACTGCTGCCCTCTTCTGGTTTACAATTTCTCACCCTCCACATTTCAGATATTAACTAATCCATATTAACTGATTACGTTATATTCACACAGAACATGTTACGAACGAATAAATTAGTTAGTCTAATCCACAAGCAATTCTGGCATGCTAACTCACACACACCTTTACATGCTATCATTTGACAGCTGTGGATTAAAATCTATTACTAAAATTGATTGCCAGTATCATTTTTAAAAAATAAACTGTTGATCTCAAGAACAGGAATCATATTTGAAATCATGACAGGTGTCAACTGAAGGATATCAAGCAAACAGAAAACCAACAGAAGAATTTGAAAGTGCATATTTGAAAATGTATAAGGAGAATATGGAATCGAATTGTCTAATTCGGGCGGTTTTACCTCTCCTGTTACAGAAATATATTCAACAAATGCAATTCAATACACACACAGTAATTCGCAATTAAAAGTTCAATGTTTTATTGTGAACTAAGCACTTTTCATATTGCCAAGATCCAGAAAACCAGGCAGATGTTCTTTCCTGCCAAAGTATCAAACACTTCTAGTATAGAATTCCAAAATAAAAGGAGTGAGTATAAGTTCATGTACTGTTCTACAGCTCAAGCAATTCAGCTTATTCTGTCTTCATGACACACTTAGCACTGACCATTAACTCCCCTGCTCCCACACCCATATTGCCTCCCACTAACTTGGCAATTGTACCATAACCTCTTGCCTCTTGCTGAAGACTATGCTCCTAAAAGTAAGCTTAAAGAACAGCATATCACAACATTTCATCTTGGTTTTATGCCTAGCTCCAAACCCCAGAGCACCCTATGTTTCATATTTAGCATCACCTTTGTAGTATTTTTCTCCTCTAAAGCGGACAACAGCGGTTTTACTTCTTACTGCCAGATCATTTAATGAGCTTTATTCATTATTCTACCAAAGACAGAAAAATGTAAATACATTATCTCACAAATATAAATAAATTTATTATAACTTTTTTACTAGCACAGTCAAGTATTTACAGCAATCAAGTCAATACTCACACAGAAAAGTTGCACAGCAATGGCTATTTCACTTGTGACAACCTACAGATTCTACGCAAAAATAAATCCTTATTTTGATGTATCAAAGTTAAATTTCTTATGTTGAAAGTTTTCAACGTAACACCTGGCTCTGTTGTCAGGAATACAAATCATATGAGTGAAAACTATTACATTTCAAACTAGAAGTTTGCCTAGAACCAACTGTTCTTTGAAGTTATGCTTTTGTTTCAGTTTGTTTGGTTTTGATGGCTTTTCATCAGCTGTTATACAATTAAAGGATTCATCTTGATCTTTAGAAACGTAGCATGTATATTTTGGAGAATAGAGAAGAGGAAGAGAGATCCCTGGAGTCTGAGAGCTGCTGCTTCCGTTTAACTTGGAAACACCATTGCTACTGACAGTTGCCACCTCACATCACAAGCAAAAAAGGCGGCCAACAGAAACAGTACCAGAGGCTTATGCCTGCAAGGACAAAGTCAGCTCTTCTTCTCAAGAAAGAGACATTTCTATCTAGGCAACGTATGTCAGAGAGAGTTGAGGAAGACACAGAAACTCTTTTTAAAAGACAAACAAAACATACTAAAATTCTGCGAACTAAGGTCTTCCCTAGGACACATCCGCTACTATTTTACCCCCTCCTGTTCAAAACTGGCAGAATAAAACTGAACTTTCCATGATTTAGGACAGAAACACTGAAGGTATTTCTTGCCTAGTAGTAAACACTTCAACCAGGAAAGTAAAAGACCCCCAAACCTTTTACACCGCATTTTTTAATCAGCAATTGAAATCTCACCCCCACTTCCAAACCAAACTACTTTTAGGCTGAAGTTCCTGAAGAGAATGCACTTGGTCTTTCTCACTGGGTATGCAAACAGTCAGAAAGATGGAGGAAAAGCTAACTGAACACCAATTCCACATCAAGCATAACAATTTCCTATTCTAAGGGCAGCTTATGGGGACCAGTTAAAACGCCACCATTGTTCACAGTCCCTGACTTCATGATCATCAACAGTGTTAACAATGTAGATAAGCTAAGCTGGCAAAGAGAGTCCAGGGGTTTTGTAAGCATATTTGGTACGCACTTGTACATTCCAGTATCATCAGCTCCAATACCCATTTAAAAGACTAATTAATAGAATCAGGGTATCTGTCTTTTGGTTGCTGTCAGAGAAAGAAATATGATCATGAGAATCATTTTGGACCCCCACACCCTGAACAGAGAGAAAAATTAATATATATGGTAGTAGGACAAAAAAACCCCAAAACCAAAAAACAAAAAACAACCGGACATCGAACATTCATTGCTTTCTTTGAGTGCTACAAAATATTCTGCCTCAGTAAGATCAATGGGGTAAGCATAATACTCCAGTGTTCTAATAAAAAAAACTATTCCAAGTATATTAAGAGCAGCACATCCAAGAGTTGTATAGCTTCTCAGGTCACAGGCTGTAGAGGTAATACATCCATCAGGCCAGGAGATGTTGATGCAATCCTCTGATAAAAGACTGTCACCAAATTAATTCTCAAAAATGGATCATTCGTATTTTCAGTCGTCAACGGTTCCCGGAAGTGACATAAAGGTCTTAATAATGCTCAGAATTGGCTTTTGTCAAGCTGATAAAATTGAATGGCTTTGCCATTCATAAATAGTTTTTTAATTAAAAGTTTATAGGGATTAAACTTTTATGTTCTCTGTACATGCAGCACAGGTTATCATCCTACTTGCACACACATCTATTTTTAAAATGTCCATAATTTTTCTCACTCAATCAGTTTAAAATGTGATATTTTTTTCTTGTGTGTTTACCTCTGTAAATCAGCATGAGCTTCCGTAAATCAGCATTAACTTTCAAAATCTGGGTTTGTTTGGTAATTTATGCTAAATAACTACCAGGAGCTGCTGCAGACATATAGAATTGCTTTTATACCTAGACAGACTTCATATCAATTTTATTTTTAATTCTGTAAAGGGCAGGCTTCAGTTAAAATTTGGATGCTTTAGTAGAAGTTGGATGAAATTTATCCAAGGTGTTACTTCACTGACTTCCCTGCAGTTACAGCGAGCGTGAACCTGACCCTTGCACAAACTATTAATAATAGTTTAAAAAAAGGGAAAAAAAAGTCAGATTCAGCAACGTTCTTTATTAGGGAACAAACAGTGCGAATTACACAATGACCTATATTCAGCAGGAAAAACTGAGATTAATAGAAATGTCAAAAACATCTAAAAGATGCATTGTAACAGAAAAGCTGTATAAACCACAAAATATTCCACAATAATACAATCTGGCCATTAGTCCAGAAACTTCTTTGAAAACACTGCTTTTTATAACATGCTCCCAGACAAGTAAATGCACACGCACAGATCAGCTGTTAACAAGTGCAGATGAATACAAGGCATCCGAGATACATTAAACCTCCTCTACATGAGACGTGTAATCAAACTGCACGTGCAGCATATCCAGCACATCTGAGACATTTGGTGTGCTTGGGTGAATAGTATCTTTGGAGGCACTAGGCTCCAATGCCCTTTTTAAAGTCAAAAATATATATTCCCATTACGCATAGAGTAATTACCACAATATGCAGTTTTGGTTGGTTTTTTGGTTGGGTTTTTTTTTAGTTTGCAGTGACTCCAAAGAGCAAAAGATACTTCACAATATTTTCAACTACCAATCATTTAAACCCGTTACTTAGAACAAATGCATGTAGCTTAAGGCTTACAGATTTCCACTGAAGTAAACAGAAAATACAGATGCCTGTCTGGAGAAAATCTTGGTATTTTTCATTTCCCATTTAAGACATACGAGTACATACAACCAATACATGCAAAAAACATTAAAATATTAATTACTGCCTTAAAATACAACAAACAGATTCTACTACAAGTTATTTTGAGAGAAGTATGCAACATATGTCTCAGAGCTCTAGAAGGGTGCACTAATATATTCTACTCACAAAAGCTGCTGTTTTGCATCACATCCACTGCAGTGTTTGGGGCTATACCCAACTAGAAGGAGAGGAGATACTGAACAGTCCAAGTGCTGTTCAAAGTCTGTGCAGTCCGGGCTTGGGGGACAGAAGAATTAATGAGGAAATAAGAAAAAAGCAGATGGTGCTGCAGTACTTCTTCCTGCATATCCGCCACCTCAAGCGGTTTCTATAAATGCAAGGCCCCAGGGCCCCACCTGGTAGCAATATAATTACCCTAAATGTGCACTTATGTTTCATTACACCTTAACCATCACTATGCACACTGATTACAAGTATCAATCCATTTCATTTTCATACACCTCTGCAGTTGTACAGCATTCAACTGTGAAAATTCAGCACTCTCGTCACTTCTAAAACAAGGCCCATGCTGATAAACAGCAGTGGGCAAATTATTTGTCACTCTGTAGGGTGCCAGTAGGGTTTGATAAGGATGACATCACTCCCATTTTCCCAATAACAATGACACTAACAAGAACATGTAATCAGCAAGCCTCAGTGCTTGGTCTAGCCGTGGCAGGTGCAACTCTTTTTATGCTAGAAGTAAGCCAGCCAGCATTAGCTTCCAGCACAAGTACAAAACTATTTATTTTATCAGAATGTTAAGCAGAAGTTGGCTTCCATAAGGCACTGCAGCTGCTGTCGCTGCTTCTACAGATGCTTTCATTAATTTTATCAAGGACATACTGAAGTAAGTGCTTGATCAGCACAATGGCTATTTAGGAACAGCTGGAGAAATGAAACAATTAAAGAGACTATGTAAGCCCAATATGCAAATTAAAATAATTAAATACCAAAAAATACATTAAAATACATGTAAGAATTGAGCACAAAGGGGCTGAGAAAGCAGAGATAAGCTTCACAGCTCTAATATGTCTAAATAAAATTCCTGCAACCTGAAAAACTATCCAAGTCACAAATTTTAAGATTATATGCTCAAATACTTTCAAAATTAAGTTACAGTGAAGGGTGTTGCAGTTTACAATAGCCACATATGAAATGAACTTTAAAATTCTAAAGAGCTCTCATTTTGTTATGTGCTGTGAAGGTATTTTTTGCCACACAATACTAGAAATGTAAAATGTTATTTCTTTTATGGCAACTTCAATGACTGGAATACTGAAAAGACAAAACACTCTACTTAATATACAAGATATAACTTATGTTTTATGTATCCATCTTCAAAAAGTAACTTAATATTGTGCTCTAACGAAGCATTAAAAAAATCCATTCTCTTACGCCTTATTCAAACTCTCATGGGTAAGCAAACACCCATATCTGGTTGATTAAACCTCAAAGGAAATTTCTATCCTCATGTTTGCAAAAAATTTTCTATGTAACATTGGAAGCTGCGCAGCTGAAGCTTCATCTCCAGATCCATGCAGCTACCACTCCTCACAGATTTCTGAAAAAAGCAGCAATGGAGAAATTAAAGCTAGTTTTATTAGCTTCTCTGCTTCTGCTGAGGCTACTAAGGGTTTTCTGCAATGCTTATTCTGTCTCGTTGCTGCAGGATGAGAAAAGGAGCAGATACAGGTACTAGCATATTTACAAAGAAGAAAAAAGAAACAGTCCTGGTGAACAGTGAAACAATGGCGAGTACCCTTCCCCTCTGCACTGTTCCAGGAAGTTCTGGGGCAGGATAACTATAATTACTCTTACAAAAGTGCTCTGGGTAATTTTACTGAAGTCAGCAGTCTGCCAAGTGCGGATGTGACAGACTAGCCTAGGTGCTGTATGCTGCCTTCAGTATGGGGTACAGAGGTGCGATGTTGTGGCAGACATGCCCAAAGAAATCCCTCCTACTATGCTGTGAGCAAATTTTGCTTGGACATGCCGTTTTAATCTCTTTCCTTTCTACACCACAGAATGGTAGTAAGTTCCTCCTTGTATGGAAGGCAGAAAAATCTACTCTTCTTGCAGAAACTCAAAAGCACTAAAGGAGGAAGAAAAGATAAGGCTGCTACAGCCTTCAAATAGCTGAATGTACTTGACATTTTACAAGGTTTAGCAGAAGATGTATTTATTTTCAGTAACCAACTAAAGTAGTCCACAAGTACACGTTTCCAGAGAACATGAAATATACCTTCAGAGATTAACCAGAAAGTCTTTAAAAACCCAGAGTTTACGGGCAAGAATGTCTTCTCTACTGGTAATGCAAACTGAACTTTCTTGAACTCTCCATTACCTCTTCCTCCTTCGTATCCAACCAGAAACCCTATTTATTAGGCTCCTACATAAAATTCTGTTCATGTTGTCAGTATTTAAATAACAATACTCAGCACAGCTGAAGAATCACATCTTAATGTAACATTAGCCTCTGTGAATAATACAGTCCACACAAATTTTAGTTTACATACATAAAGGTAAGCTTTCTTTATAAGAAGGACTATTTGAAGAGTGCTACTTCCTTCTCTGTTAAATGGATGCTATGAGTATCTTATGTCTACCAGTGAGACCCTGCAGGTTAAAAATCAAACTTCTAAAGAAGTGTTACCACTAATGTTTAATTCTTATTCAGAAAGTGTGTCAGCTTATTTTTTAATCCAAAACTAATGAAAAGGCCTACTCCCTAATGAAAGAGATTCCTACTATGCAACTGAAAAGGGTTCTGGGAAAAACAAATGAACAAAAAAAAAAAAAGGGGGGGAACCCCCCCACCTAAACCAATCCAAATTATTAAACAAAAGAAAAATTAAAAAAAAAAAAAAAAGGAGAAGCTGGATCTTCCTGCTTTGCAAAATATTCATATAGATTACAAATCATATAGGGTTTTCACTACATTGACCAATTTTTTTTTATATATATACATATCTCTGTCAAACCTTCCAAACAGCTTCCTTTCCTTTGCCACTACCTATTCCTTTCCTTAAATAATTTGGAAAGTTACTGGGGTTTTACCACATACAGAAGGTTAAGCAGTCTAGATTCAGGTGAGGAGCTAACTGCAGAGCAGGCCACCAAAAAAATCCAGTTAAGAGAGAGCAACCTATTCCACTCCGAGAATGAAGAAAATCCAAATCAAATGCCCCTCCTGCTCCTAGCTGAGCAGTATTACTTAGGTAGAGGAGAAGTAATGCTTAGTGCAACCACATGGTCTTTTCAACGGCGATACAGGCAACCCAGATTTCACTTTTAAAACTTACAAAAAAATGTATCCAATTTCGGGGGTCTGGTTTAACAGCACTACTATAAAATTTCACTTAACATACATACAACAGCACACAGTAGTTTCCTGAAGGGGCTCAGGTGTTGCACCCTAAGCAGCGCAGCATTATCATCCTCAAACAATAAAAAATTTGTAACTATCATGAGATCCATTTAGGAAATCACGCAACTGACATGCTTAACTAAAAATGCTTGAAAGCATGCTTGGCCATGGCAGCTGCAATCATTCCAGTATCTAATGTTCTAACTTTCAAATTGATGCCCAGTGACATAAATAGCCTCCATGTTAAGGAAACCAGTATAGAATTTGCTGTCTCCTTCCTTCTGGAAACTATACTGTTGTGCAATGGTATATTGAAAGGTAACATCTGCCATTAGATGGAAAGATAACGCTGGAAAAAAGCAAGCTTTCAGGCCTGAAATATCTTCAAAATTGGTAAGGTCCCATCTTATCCCATCATCACTGCTCTTCCTACCTGTCGTGGTTTAAGTCCAGCCAGCAAGAAGGAGAAAAATGACTGCTACTGCTGAACCCAGGACACTACCTTACCACAATCTCATAAGTAGATCTGGCAGAATTTGCTAAAACTTATTTTCTGAGGACACCACTAAGCCATTTCCATAACATTATAGATGTGTACAGGTTCAGGAAAGAGATGCATTTACATTTCTTCTTCCTCTTCATTGTGACATCAGCATATACTTAATTTAAGAACTGCTTTAAAAGCTCTAGAAACCAATTATAAAACTGACACTATTTAGGCTGTTCTCTGTGACAGACTGAGACAGCTGAGAACATATACGTTTCACAGCAACATACAGTGCTAAAGGACAGGAGTTTATGCACAAGCAAGACGCCAATCCATGTAACACATGGGTCTCTTGCAGTGTTCTCTGAAAATACGCTCATTGCACGTCCTCTACATTTGCTCACCCCTCAAACACAGGACCTGAACTTCTTTCTAAGATAAGGTGGATTAATATTTTAACATCATTTCTTCTAATTCATTTTTGAAAGAGAAAAAAACTAAAATTGCAAGAAGGAAGAAAGCAATATCTATGCACAACAAAAATGATTTCTAACATAACATCCTATAAGTAGTGACATTTTTTTCCTGTCCTTTGCACTTGGTTTATATCTCCGGCATATAAGGCATCAAAAGGCAGAAATTTTTAAATTGAGGTGGGGGAATTCCCTAGGCATGACAGATTGTAAGAAACTAGTTTCAAAGTGAAGTACAAAAATAAAGTATCTCTGCTAAGAAGTCTACAGTCAACTGACATATATTAAACTCTGAAATTTACTTTTTAGACAACCTGAAAAAGAAATAAAGCTATGTGTACAGAAGCACACAAAGTTGATAGTTACTATGTATATACAATTTTTTAGGTTTCATATAAAATTAATACAGCAATCACACACATTCATCACTAACATCCACTAATGCAGAAGTCTGAAAGAGTCATAAAAATAAGTAATGGACTTTGTTATGCACATAAACTCTCATCACATTTTTTTATTAGGAATCGACTAAAGAAATTAGTTCGGTGTACAAATAATTGAATATATAAAACAATCTGATTTTCACCTAAAAAGCAAATAAGCATTTGTGTAATTTAATGTGGCAAAAAGTTTAAGGTCCTTGAATATTTTACGTTAGATCCTCTCTCCCTTTATGGTCTGTTAAATGTTAGTTTTGTGAACAATTGAGAAAAAAATATCCCTGTCCAGAATGCCTAGCAGCATGGCCACAGAGTATAAATACTCTCCACTTTTGAGTACCTCTGATATTTGACAGCTATACGAGCACTTGAACATCATTTATCATGTTTATTTTTAATAGCTCTCCCTGGGCACAGCTGCCTTGGATGCCAATCTTCTTTTCTTTTGCCTCCTGTAAATATTTGAAATAGGTATTCATTAACAGTTGCAGATTTATTCAGCACTGTTGTACTGCTTGTGAACTGGAAACAGCTTTTATTTTTCTCTCCCTACCTTTTGGCTGATCTGAAAAAAAGCCTGCTGTTTAGGTTCAATCTGTCAGGATTTAAATTATGCTCCAGCTGAGAACTAATCAAGGGCATCTGACCTGGTTTACAAATAAACTAGCAACATGAATATTACTTTTCCTTTTTTGGGGGGAGCCACTGGGCCCATATATGAAAACTAAACCATAAACAGGTCACAAATACAACTACCCTAAATTAAAGCAGAAACAATGGGTCTTCACAGCTAAACCAGGTATCTTCCTACAGGTTCTGGAATATCCTGAACTCTCACTGACAGCTCTTACACCTAGTTTATGTGAGATATCTGAATTTCATATTTCAGCGCTTTAACACAATGTACATAGCATTAAAAAGGCATATATTTAAGCTATCGAGACAACCTGGTGTGCACGTCAGGAGTCCCACATATCTGTACAAATCACAGCTCTTATCTTCACGGGGTGATATTGCAGAAACATTTTTTCTGCATCATTCAACGCAATAACCCCTAATCTATTTCCACATACAACCAAACTGTGTATAAAAGCCATCTCTCTAAAATCTGGACTTAGCGAATTGTACGAAACTCTTATAACATGATTTTTTTAAGTTCTAGTTGCTTTAGATTTAGAATAAAGAGGTCACAGCATTCTCTAAAATGTACAGGTGCCAGTTACACCTAAATTATCTCTTCTGTAACACTTCAATAACGAGACAATTTTTGAACATCAGACACTTGTTCATGTGAGAGGGTTATAAGACAAGGAAAAACTGCAGCCATGCCTTGTCCAACAAAAACAGCCAATGCGCATGCAAGATAACTAACTGCCCCTGAAAGGCTGCTAAAAGCTACATGATATATTTTTGTTTGAGAAAAACCTTTGACTGACCAGTCTGACTGTGTATTAAATGCTAAGAATAATGCCAGGGCACCATGAAAGTACTTTTTTCTTCTGCCCAGGCCTGACCTGCTATTTCACTAGCAGTCGCAATCACTGTAACATTGTGTCGGAAGCTGACTTCAAAATACTTCAGCTAGTATGGATTTGTGTCTTACCGTAGTAGGAAATACACAAGGGAAAGTAAAAAAACAGAGTGGAAAACAGCTAACCATAAGAGAAATCAGTCAGTTCTCTGGGACCAATCACGTAAATTCACTTTGTCTAAGATATATTTATTATTTTTCAGAATTTTCTCACTCACAACTGAGCTTGTCCCTACCCCAATACAACTCTCAAGAAGTAGTGCTGTCCTTCACATCTCTGCTTCAAAGATAAGTTAACAGAAAATATCATCTTGAGTAGTCTTGTGGGTTGGATGTTTTAGTGACACAGAATAACCAGCACTTGCTCCTCCTGAAGGCCAAACTATCCAGGAGACTGCTACTTACCAAATGATAAAACAAATAAAGTACCTTTGGACGTAATAATGGTTAACCTATACTGTACTTGCTAGGTGGCTGCTGCTACACAGTGCATCTGATTTGTTACATTAATCATTTGGATTCTGGTCACCATATCTGTTTTACAGGAGGAATTTGTGATACTTTCACAGGAGCAATGGGAAGCTCCAAGTAACTGATTACTGCATAATGTGCGAGGTTGGCTGTGACAATACTCTCACAATGTTTTGAAAACATTTCTAATCCAGGTTTTGCAAAACCAGCAGTAAATACATGAAACAAACCAAGTGCTACCAACAAAGAAACACAACAAGTTCCCACAGCTGAACAAGTATTTACAAAGAGTGAAAACACTCCAAATACCCCTGTGGGTAAGAAGACACATAAAATCAAACATTTATTTTCCAACAAAATAAAATACATGATTTTTTTTAAACCCTGCAAGTAAGATCAATTAAAAATATACACTGTGCTTTAATATGAAGTGCTTTTAAATGCAACACTAAATACACACAAAACCAACTTAAGTCTGCCTGGTAAGACTTCAACTGCTGGCTGCAGCATTACTAAAGTTCATATTTTACACCCCATGTAATTCAAACTTAACAGAAAGATATTTATAAATGAAATTAACAAACAAGCAATGCTATTCAGCTTTCCTCTGCTGCTGTTCCACTGAATAAGCACAGAAAGAACCTATCATACACTACTTGGCATAAAATAAACAAGTTTTTTAAGATAATATTTTAAATCAAACAACAGATCAAACAGCTCTTCTGAGGAAGCTCTAAGCCAGCCAAACATTCTATTAAAGAACATGAAGAATTTAAATCTATTTCACTGCCAAATGTACACAGTATGAGCTTTTTAGTCTTTTCCTCAGCAGGTCTAAACAGTGAGTTACATTTTCAAGGCATTACAACTCACAACAAATTTGAAGGTGACACAAAACTGGCTGACAACACGTTAAAAGAAGTAAAAATTTTACTATCTATAATCTAAGCACAAGCACTAAGTGAAAAACTACAAATGAAATACGTTGGGAAAAAGGCGAATTAGAAAGAAAACATGTTAACTACCAATCAGTGTGCATTTGTGAGATTTTAAACGCAATAGCAACATTAGTGCTTACCTTTTTTCCAAAAAGATACAGCTATGGATAGTAATACCATTTCCTCTAAGAATTAATATTTTTACAATATAATATTTAATAACATGATTCAAAACTAACTTTAAGGTACTGTTTATAATGGTAAAATTATTAATCAGGAAGATGACAACCAGAGTGCATATTCCTTCCTCTGCCAGAACAACTCACACCTGGTCATTACCGTCTTGCTACAGCATACACAACGTGTATGCGCTCTCCTTTGCATGGAGAATGTGGACATGATGCCTTTGCAATTCAAGTTTTTCAGAAAGACACAGGTGACTTGAATTTGAACGTCAATTTTGGTTCCACTATTTTACTACCACAGACTTTACAGACATCAACCTGGAACAGAAAGTTTCATTTATTTTTTAAGAATCAGAGATTAGCAGTTCTTTTTCTTGAAAAATTAGCAGCAACTTTAAAAATTCCTTGTTGGATGAAAATACTGCAGTGTGATTTACAAGTCTTCCTAATAACATAGTGAAAATACAGACTGAACTGTATTTCTGAGGAAGTCTGTTTTCAGAACGATGAACAAAACGTATAGACAAATACAAATTATTTTGATATTTGAGAAGCACTTGATATAATTTTCCAAGGCTTTAGTAGACTGACATCTAATCCAGTAACTGATGAAGAAAAGGG
This sequence comes from Lathamus discolor, assembly GCF_037157495.1. Classification (NCBI taxonomy): domain Eukaryota; kingdom Metazoa; phylum Chordata; class Aves; order Psittaciformes; family Psittacidae; genus Lathamus; species Lathamus discolor. The sequence continues at coordinate 64,499,496 of NC_088885.1, forward strand.
CGAACTGTTCTAAAAAGTCCATAAATTACTTTGGCCTTTAGAAGATAGATATTTTTGTAATGTCAAGCAAGGACAGTGAATAAGCAACAGTTTTAGATAGTTTTGAATCAGTGATTAGAACACCTCAGCTAAAATACATAGCCCAAAACCACCAGTAAGTTGGTTTGTTGAAGCCCAGCCTCTTCCAGAATATTCGCTATGAAATGCCACTGTCAGAGCTTGTAACTCTGGACCTGTAGTCAGGCTGTATGTACCTCTCCGTTCTTTCCACAACCTGATGGCTGAAAAACTTGAACAAGGATTCCAGATCTGCTATTCTGGGACATCTTCAATCTCCTATGCTGAACAGCTCTTCAGGCTGCCCAGCTGCTGCTCCCATGAGGAGACATCTCCCTCAAGAACATCTAGCTTCTCAGACCAGCTTGAGAAGTTTGAAATGTTACCATTCTGGAATCTCAAGTTTCCCAAACTTTGGACTGTCTGGGACCATGTAAATGCACTCTACTTCTAGCAAACATTTTAAGATCATAATATGAATCATGTCAATCTTTGTCAGAGCCACAACCAACAATGAACTACTATCATGGTATCACTTTAACTGTAATACAGGCAGTACAAAATAATATCCAAATAACTGAACTACCCCTAAACAGTGCTGTGCCCTGCCTTCCTCTGCCTTGAGCCATGCAATGCAGTCTTGCTAAGTGTGTTGTAACCATTTCTTCTCCCATTTCCACAGTATCTGAAAATCTCTGCTTTAGAGTTTGGAAAGGCTGAAGGTAACCTCTGCTTCCCATATCCTTACTGATCATCCTTCCTCCTGTCCCCTCACTTAAGTACCAGATGACACTAACGTCACAGTGCACATGGGGTTCATGGAAATCTGTGGATCGCCTAGTAAGTTGTTGAAGGAAACACTTAAGCTAGAAAAGGTGTATCATGCCATTAGAAGATGAGAGAAGACACACCAGTGTGTCCAGCATTAGGTCAAGTATTGTAGGGCCATTTCCTATCCCATGAGCTAGATAAGCCTGCACAGGAAACAGCAGCTCAGTGATAAGAGAGAAGAGCTTGGGCAGATTGCTGTATCTAATGTTCCTGACATCTCTCCAGTTCATAGCTCTAAAGGTCTAGTACTCCTAGGTCTAGTATTCTATGATTCTATTCTATGATTCTACCACTGGGACATTGCAGACCTGTAGTATCTCTGTAACACCAGCATCTTGGAAGATCCAATTTGTATCGCTTATTACTGTCACACTTTGAGGTTTCTAAAAACACATATATAGTTTTCTTCCAGCTTGCCCTTCTGCAGGACATTTCACAAAAATGAGATTCTGAAAACCAAAATTTTCATGGAAAGAATGACAGATTTTACCATCTAATTGCAAAGATATATGCAGGAATCTAAGACTCACAAGAGGACACACACACAATTCCCACAGCCTTTCCCAGAAAGCAAGACCTGATCATTCCCTCAGTCTAGTTTCTCTCACACTTTCAAGCAGCATAAGCCAACACTTCTAATAAAGAATCAGTCTCATCTTCCATTGTTCTCAGTTGCTTATTTCCTACACTACAAGTGTTCATGTGGTCCTGAAGCAAGCCAGAATGGAGAACCAATCCAAGTTAAAATGAGCGAGTGGCTGGTTTTGGTTGAGTGGAGCAGGATGGAGATAAGAAGGAAGAACAACTGACATTCAGATTTACTCCAGATCAGTCCCCTAGCTTGCTTCTTACAAGAAACTCCCAGCAAGAAAGCAAGTAGACTGAGGAAAGAATGGGGAGGAAAAAAAGGGGTGAGAAGGGGAGAAAATTGGAAGAAATGCTTCTTTTAATGGCAGTGTTTGCTTAAAGCACAGCTGAAACTATAGCCTAAGGCTGAAGATCAAGTAGCATTTTTAATTGCATACATCTCTGCTTTGGCTCTTTTGTATTAAACTTTTATTTCAAAGAAAAATAAAATGCACCTTTTTCATAAAAATGTAAAATTAAATAGATTGGTTGGCACTCAAGAACATAAACAGCACAAATATTTGAGCAGGAAAATAAAAAGGAATGAGAAGACTGAATTATACAGAGCAAATGTGACCTAAACTTGCCTTTTTTCTTTCCTTTTCTATCAAAGACAAAAAAAAAAATACAAACTTTGTTAAACAGACTTCTTTGTTTCTTTAAACTGCCAAAGCTAAGAGACCAGTGGAGTCTTCTTGTCTGTAGTAGTCTTAGTCAGGCATGAAAATAAGCATTCACATACATTTTATATTCCTCTTTCCAGCACTGTAAGCTACAACAATGCATGCAGAGTAACAAACACTTTATAAAAAAGTGACATTATTAGACTAGGTTTGAAAGACAGAAAAGGTAATCTGGTCATGCTATGAGAAATTTTGGCAACAGTGTCAATGCATCTGGCAAGTTATCCTCTGGATAATGCCTATGAACCTCTGACAACAACTTAGAGAGGAGACAGCATCCTAAACCAACAATTTTCACAAAATATTTTATTTCATATTACAGCATTAATGGGCTTTATATTTTGGAACAGGCAACTATAACGTGAACAATAACCCAGAGCATCCAAGGAAATTATTTAAAGCTATTCAAACTTATTCTACTAATCTCCATAGAGAAGAAATTACAACTTTCAGAAACACAAGACAGTGACACACTCCAACTCCTAATGAAAATCTTTAGAACATGAATTTTTGCAAATTTCAGTGGGATAGCTCCTCCTCAAACAACCAACCATTCCCTGTTATCGGAATGTCTTTCTTCCAACCTTTCCTAAACAACAATCTTTCCTCTGTCATCCTACTGACCCTGGTCAATGTCTTAGTAGTAAACAGACTGACCAACCACTTACTATCCTGAATGCAATCATGCATTACTCCATGGTATTTCTCTTCAGTTGTTCACATCACAACATTATAAGCCCTTTGGGGGCACCTTATTTATTTATTTTTAAAAGGTACACAGTACTTAACAGTAGAATCCCAGTTACACAAACAGTAAACAGTACCTAAGCGGTTTTCCTTGCAAGGGAAAGACCCAACTGCAGTATTGCACATTACAGTGTAAAACCTAGTGTGATTCATTTGTGCCCTAAAAGTAGCATGAACATGATTTTTTGGCTAATTAACTGTTAATGGCATGTTTGTTATATGAGGCTGCAACACTGACAATTAAACAGACTGACTGTACCAAAACCTCTATGAACATCAGAAGAAGGCATTAACACTTGGAACAAAAGAGAAAGAAGTTCCGCTTCCTCATTTCTGAAGCCTAGTATTACAGCAGACCTGGCAATAACGAAAATAAAAAGCATACTTCATGACATCAGCCTAAGGTAATGCCTTAAATTTTGCATGCCCGCAAAATCAGGCAGAATCTACTGAATTGCCACAAAACCCATTTAAACCAATCACAAACTTAAAAAAAAACGTGAACTGAGGCAGCTACCACACTAAGGCACGAAGGCCCCCATAACTTTTCAGTAAGAAAAGTTCTTGTTTCTAAACTTGTCTAGAATGTCTTTTTCCTAGTGTAATTATGGCGAATAGAATGTATGTTCGGCTGCATCAAAAGGTCGAAGGATGTGATTCTGCCCCTTCTCCTCTACTCTCAGAACTCCCCTCTGGAGTACTGTGTCTAGCTCTGGGGCCCCCGACACAAAAGGGACGTGGGGACCAGCTCAAGCAAGTCCAGAGGAGGGCCACAAAAAATGAAAGAGGGTAGACATTAGGTTGCCCAGAGAAGTTGTGGCTGCCCCATGCCCAGAAGTGTTCAAGGCTAGCTTGGATGGGGCTTTGAGCAACCAGGTCTAGTGGAAGGTGTTCCTCACTGTGGCAAGGAGGTTGGAATTGGATGGTCTTTAAGATTCCTTCCAAAACAAACCATTCTATGATTTGATGATTTTAACCAGAATTATCAATTAGAGTTTGACAGAGTTATAAGGAAATGGAAGCAAAATTATATTACTGAAAGTTCTTAGCAACTATAAAATTTGAAGATGCCACGATCTACACTCTTAATGAAAATATTAACAACAGTTTAAACTAAATCAGAGCCTTCTGCTGATTCTTCATGTTTCCATGAAAAATAGTGTCATGTTGTGAATCCCAGAATCCTTTGTGGCCACAAGGCACAGAGATGATCAGCATGTTTACTATTTTCATGACATCAAACATACCACAACTGCATTGCAGAGTGATCAGCCTTTGGCAACAGATTGTGAAAACACCAAATTTATTCTGCATGAGTCTATACCTAGCATGTGTATAGGTTTCACGCATTCTGACAGCAGTGGACTGACTGCATATATAGTACACTACAAATGCACAAGAATAGATACACAATTTTCAGATGAAAGTCAGTTCACATCTGCCCATCTCAGAAGGAGACAGACTCTAACCACAAAAGACCAAGTTAAAACATACAGAGAAACAAAGATTTTTTTTAATGTAATGATTTTTAATAAAAATAAAGAAATGTCATAAGAAACGCAGAGATACATTTTAACATGAATCAAAGGTCATAAAATGAATGGGGATGAAACTGCGTCTTCACTAATGCTAGGAGTAACAATACATGGAAATAGAAGCTCAGTCACTGTAACAAGAATGTAAATACACTATCATCACTCAGGACTAACAAACAAAAGAGAAACTTTTAAAAAGGTGTAAATGAAAGGCTCATTATTGTGAAAATATGTTTGAAATAGGGGGAAACTCACTGCCCCAGTGCAGTTTTGAAAACATCTGGAGGGGACCAGGAGGAGGAACACCTTTGGTCAGACTAGGAGAAACAGTTAAGCTCAATGATCCAATGAAATATATATGACTTTCTGTCTCAAGCCTAACTTGCCTAAAAATTTCTTTAAGATGTATGTTTTCCCACATGTAAAAGGATCGAGCACAAATTTTTGTTCAGGTATTCTAAGGCATAAGTTCAGAATTAAGTAAGCTAAAACAGAAGAGCTGAGTTGGAAGGGACCCACAATGATCAAGTCCAACTGCTTGACCACTTCAGGTCTGAGCAAAAGTTAAAACATGTTATTAAGGGCATCATCCAAATGCTCCTTCAACACTTTTCGGCACAGAGCATCAACCACCTCTTTAGGAAGCCTACTTCAGGGTTTAAGCACCCTCTTGGGTAAAGAAATGCTTCCTCATGTCAAAGCCAAACCTCCCCTGAGGGATGCAGCTTTGAGCTGTTCTGCCACACCCTGCCACGGGATCCCAGGGAGAAGAGATCAGCACCTCCTCTCCACTTCCCCCCTCCTGGAAGCCGGAGACAGCAATGAGAAAAAAGCTAAACACCAATAAGTTAAGGTAATTGCCACTGCATTTCTCATGAAAAATTAAAAATAAATGCAAAAGAACCTTTTATGTAACAAGACATGATGAAGAAAACAGAAACAATACTTGACTGTACCAAAAGCATGATAGGAAATTTCTTTCTAAGCCAAGAAGAAAGTTCACTAACTTCTAATTTTCTCACTCAAATGAAGCTTGAAAATATTTACAGTACTGTAATTTACTACTGAAAAGACATCTTTTTGTCTCTCTAAATATCGCTTTACTGTATTATATTGGTTATGTGTGTTTGAATATCTGTTATGCAGCAGTTTTTATATACCCGAAGACGTAGCTCCTAATCACTACTGATGGAACGTAATTATATCTTTTTCTTTCAGGATCATTAGAAAAGATTACATAGGGCAATGAAAACTAATTCATTATACTATCCCATGTAACACTAAGAAATGACAGGCTGGTACCAAAATATTTATCTTGGCCTAAGTATTCTGTGCATTAGCAAAGTCAGCAGGAAAAACTTAAAACGCTCATAAGACACAATACAGAAAGAATTTTAATAAACTTAACTACAACAACAAAAACATCACTCTTTAGCTACTGCCAAAAAGCACAGAAAAACTAAGATAAGCTGTTTATCAAAGTGTCTCAAATACAGCAGCCCAATTCCCTGGAATGCAACTTCAAATCATGCTTCAGGAACAAATTAGAATATAGCCTACTGTTCCTAGAAGTCAGTAAAAAGAGAAGAAGTTTATCTTAGAAAAACACTCTAACCATTCTCCTCTTTCCCCCTGAAATAAAGACAACAAAGAAACACTATGCATAGCAAAGCTGGGTATAAACCGAGATTACCTGTGATCTCGAAAATTCTGCTCTCCCTAAAAATTCAATTGCAAAGGATTTGAAAAATGGTATGGGGTTTGGGTTTTGTTTTTTAAGGGTAAAGACTGTCTGTTAGAAAAGATTTCTGTATACAACTTTCCTGTCATGTATGTTATAATCTATGCATCAGAAAAATTTGATTCTATAAATCAAAGCATTTTTGAAAAGAAGATTCAAGCTTTACATTATACAATGCTTTTTCTATAAAACTGTGTTGTTGAATTCAATATATCCCTGTTAAAAATTTGTAATTTGGGGAATTTGTCTATTCCAATAGAAAAGCATTGCATAGACAGTTTAAGACTAATTATAACAGCATGGACTTCACACTCTTACAAGGTCAATCTTGCTGGTAAAAGACAGCAGGTAGAAGGCAAATATATGCTACACCTGCAGCGTATCATTTTTTTATCAGGTATTTATTATGGGGTATTTTCCTTCTTAAGTTTTTATGCAGTTACATGTAGCGTGAAGTATGGGACAACACAAGAAACAGCACTGAAGTTTCAATGTTTCATTATTCACCTTGCATGAAAATTGTGTTTGGCATTTTCAACCCATTTTGGAGATGTTTAAAGCATACTAACATTTGCTTTTTCACTCTCAAGCTTTCTTCAGCATAGCTAAAAACCTCACAAAAAGGAAAAAAAAAAAAAAAAGAAAGACAAAAAAAAAAAGATATCATCTGCATTTACAGGTAAAACCTGCCTTTATCTTTGGGGTTTTTTTTTGCTATAAAGGACACAATATGGAAAAGTGCCTTGAGCTTAACGTTCTTAATTACATATGCAACTTTTTGTTATGCTGCCTCGGGCAATGACTGGTAAATACGACTAAAAACTTTGCTTTTCTAAAGCTGTTTTTGCTGAACAGAAACATGCACTTGCTAAAGTTTAGCTTACAGCTTTTGAGAACAAGCACCATATCTGTATTGAAATCATCAAGCTTTCAAAAGGAAAGAATTTTTTAAATTTAAAAATGGTGAAGTATTTCCCATGGAATGAAAGTGAAACGTTTCATTGTAAACATTTTACATAGTAAAGCATTCCCTTCAAAAAGAAAAAAGACAGAAAATCACCCCACTCAAAGGCTATGTTTGGTTTTGAGTTGACCTGTATTTTTAAAGCCAGTGGGTACTCTGAAAACTAAACAAAACATTCAAGTTGATCTAAATATTTAACTCGATCCAAAACGAAACAAACAGTTTTATTCCCAGAACGACCAAGCAACAAGCAAACATATTTCAGTTCTATACAAAGCAGATTTCCCAATCTTTCCAAAAGGCAAATGAATTTTAAAAACCACAACAAAACAACAGTTCCAAAAGGCATGTCCCTCTAATCCAAGTAATTGATCAGTTGTCTGCCACTAGCATGATGCAGTTTAGTTTTTCTTGGTATTTAACAATATGCATATAGTGACAAGGTTTTCTTTCCCTTTCTTTCTGTCACAAAGCAGACCACCATCTATCCTTACAACAGTCCTAGTCTTTGACTATGTGTTTGACCCATACAGTGTAGTCCCAATTTCAGGGAGTTTCCATGTATTTTTAAGCATAACTGCAACAGAAATTAACTGACAGCCACAAAATCAACAACAAGTATCAGTTTGCACAAGTCAAGACTTGAGTGTATATGAACAAAGGAAACTCAGTTCCCAAGCATCAATGGGTAGCACCAGTGCACTTTTTGTGTATTGAATTGGTTATTCAACAGGTTTCTCAACAAAGTCTCTTCATCACATGGCTAGTATGGAACAAGAGAGAGCTTTCTTTCAGCACTGTTGCAGAAATTTCTGAGTAAAACTTAAGACAAATCAGCCTGAGAAAATGCTTGACTTCTGATAATGCTGCTATGCTACAGAAGAAAAACAACAGTGTGGGTATAATAAATACATACACTTATTAGTCAGAACACCGACACTAGGAGGGTAAAAATATTAGTGAGCAAGGAATTAAGATTAGTTAAGAAAGCTTTCCTGGGGCATGCTGGAGATCATTAACAAAGACTGTGTTGAAAAATCTAAGACAGCCTTTTCACTCTGCGCCCAGGCTACAAGTAATTGTTTATCTCACATCAAGGCACGACCTCCATATTCAACAACTGCTCTCTAAAGTCTTGGAAAGACACTGAGGACACAGCCGCAGTCTCCATCTGGGTGACTGGGCACCCAGTACCTCTCAGCATGTTCAAAGACCAAATCCACTACCGAGAAGACATAGCCTAAGCATCCCAATTTGGTACTGTTTCTGACAATTAATGGGAAACTGAAAACACTGCTGATACTTAATACTTGTCCTTTCATGAATGGCAGGTGCTCTGAAAAAATACAGCTTACTGGGAATTGTGCAGGAACTAAAATAGTTACCAATTAATAAAGCACTGTCCTGACAGCACCTCATCAGAACTACTAAAACCAAAGATCCTTAGCAAAGCTCACAGAGATCTGAAATACTCTGGAAACCAGTCACATTATGTAATTTCAATCCTGCATAAAAATCTGTTTACAGTAAGACTTGTAGAGAGAGGAATATTTGGTCCCCTTTAACCTCTCAACACCTCCAAATTTACAAGACTAGGGATAAAGATGTATAATGAAAGCTGAGACTCAGAATCCTCATTTAGATGGCTCCTCTGTTTTGCAATGTGACATTTTGTCCATGATTGCCTAAACAGAAGTTTTATTCAGAATTCAACACCATGAACACCAACGAACCATCATGGAATGGAATGGAATAAATATAATTTATATTTTGTCACTGCAATTATTCATCCAGAAGCACTTGCTCTACATAGCTTTGAGGATACAAGAACAATGTTTCCCAAAAGGACTTGACTTTCATTTGAGCTCCCTGGGTGCTACCATAAAATAAGCTAATATAGTACTAATTATACAGTGTATATTTTAACAGCGGTATATTCCCTGCCATCTGCAACAGGCACGGAATGGTAAAGAAATAAAATTTTGTACTGGCACATCCAGAAGATTTTAATTCTAAACTAGAACGAAGTAACAGCCACTTCCATAAAACTACTTCTATTTTTAACTCAGTTTCCAGATCAACAAAAAAAAAGTTTCAATATGAAGTACCATCTTTGCCCAGAAAACCTCTCACAGTGTGAAGGGTTTACAAATCACCAGGTAGCATTACCAGCTACATACCTTTTATGGTACAATTTGGTGGCCTTCTATGATGGGGCTACAGAACTGATGGACAAGGGTAAAGCAGCTGATGTCATCTACCTGCACTTGTGCAAAGCGTTTGACACTGTCCCACACCACACCCCTGTCTATAAATTGGAGAGATATCAATTTGATGGATGGAGCATTCGGTGGATAAAGAACTGGCTGGATGGCCGCACACAAAGAGTTGTGGTCAATGGCTCGATGTCCGGCTGGAGACCGGTAACGAGTGGTGTCCCTCAAGGGTCGATGTTGGGACTGGTCTTGTTTAACATCTTCATCGCTGACATGGACAGTGGGATTGAGTGCGCCCTCAGCAAGTTTGCTGATGATACCAAGCTGTGTGGTCTGGTTGATATGCTGGAGGGAAGGGATGCCATCCAGAGGGACCTTGACACGCTTGTGAGGTGGGCTGATGCCAACCTTATGAAGTTCAACCATGACGAGTGCAAGGTCCTACACCTGGGTCGGAGCAATCCCAGGCACAGCTACAGACTGGGCAAAGAAGAGATTCAGAGCAGCCCTGCCGAGAAGGACTTGGTGGTGCTGGTCAATGAGAAAATGAACATGAGCCGGCTTCAGTGTGCGCTCGCAGCCCAGAAAGCCAACCGTATCCTGGGCTGCATCAAAAGCAGCGTGACCAGCAGGTCGAAGGAGGTGATCCTGCCCCTCTACTCTGCTCTTGTGAGACCTCATCTGGAGCATTGTGTGCAGTTCTGGTGTCCTCAGCATAAAAAGGACATGGAACTGCTGGAACAAGTCCAGAGGAGGGCCACGAGGATGATCAGGGGACTGGAGCACCTCCCGTATGAAGACAGGCTGAGAAAGTTGGGGCTGTTCAGCCTGGAGAAGAGAAGGCTGCATGGAGACCTCATAGCAGCCTTCCAGTACCTGAAGGGGGCCTATAGGGATGCTGGGGAGGGACTCTTTGTCAGGGACTGTAGTGACAGGACAAGGGGTAATGGGTTAAAACTTAAACAGGGGAAGTTTAGATTGGATATAAGGAGGAAATTCTTTCCTGTTAGGGTGGTGAGACACTGGAATCGGTTGCCCAGGGAGGTTGTGAGTGCTCCATCCCTTGCAGTGTTCAAGGCCAGGTTGGATGAAGCCTTGTGTGGGATGGTTTAGTGTGAGGTGTCCCTGCCCATGGCAGGGGGCTTGGAACTAGATGATCTTGAGGTCCTTTCCAACCCTAACTATTCTATGATTCTATGGTCATCAAAATCACATTTAAGAAAAAAAAATCTTTTCTGAAGTCTTGCAATGTAGTCAAAGCTGTCCCAGGACAACACTCCACACAACATTCAAAGCTCAGGCTTGCTTTACTTTTGTGTCTCCTTGGAATACCGGTCACCAATGGCGGCTACCCCAGCCTTCTACTCCATATACTAAGCAAAAACACATTGTTATACAGAAAGTAGCTTTGGGAAGGAAAGAAAGAGCTCTCTCATAACTGCAAATGCAATCCCCTAAAATACAGCACTGAACATGATACAGCAAATTTTGAAAAAAGCATACTACTAAATGATGACACAAAGAAAGTGCTGTACTATCAGCTGCAGAAAGCCTCTTAGAATAAACAACCTCACAGTAGACATTTGTTCTGTACTCAAAGACCACTTTACTATATTTTGCAATACTTTTTCTTTTACTACCTGTCTTATAGAAGTCTGCTATATAATGTGATTTGACAAGGCTGGTCACGTAAAAAATTATACAACTAGTCACCACAAGTAGAAATTTACAGAAAAAACATCACAGTTTAAACCAGCAAAAACCTCATTAGTCCACTTTCAACTTCAGATTTTATTTTTTTTTTTAAGAAATTTTGTGAATTATTAAAGTTGATGTCAGTGGTAATTTCAAAATTACTATAGAGATCAGACAGGAGTCATAACCCAGGCAAAGTATGCAAACAAATTCAATTCTGTAGATCTTACCATTTAGTCCAATGCATTATGAATGCATGAAGCATGTAATAGAAATCTGCAGCACACTTAGGTTTCATGTACATTATACTGAAGACATTAAAATTCAAAAAGAAAAAAAAACCAGTTCCAGAGGCTGGAAAAGTACAAGATACAGGCTCGTATCTGTTCAGTCACGATGATTTCAGACATCTCTTTTTAATCAGTTGATTTAAATCAAGTTTATGCTTATACAAACAATCTGAACACATATGTAAATTATTACGGCTTGTCATCTGTTGTCATCTAGTTACCACTCTCAGCAGACTACTGCATTTTGTTTTTAAAACGCTAATTTTTTTAAACTAAACTTTAAAAACCAAAAGATAAATGTTCAGACCCTAAAATACACCGAATACCTACTTACCTACAGAACATATGCAAAACTGAAAAAGCAGCAGCTAAATGAAGTCATAAAGCAAAATTTTGACTGAAAAGCCTAAGGAGTTTCAAAAAATCTTCAGAAGACATCTTGGAGACAGCCATCAAAGACTGATGGCTGCCAGGCACCACCATACAGCTGCTGTGACACAGGTATCTTATTATGATGTACCACGTTATTAGCAGTTCAAGACTGGTCCACTGACTACTTGAAATGGCTTGCAGCCAAGTAATGCAGTATATGCTACAGCTTGGAAATACTTTCTACACAGAGACAACCTACCCAGAGACTGCAGTACAGAAGTGACTGAAAAAAAATGTGGAGTATTTGATCACAACACTAAAGCCTGTGCTGGCAACATACAGCTGCTAGAAATACCATTTCTAGATGTCAGCTGCAATCTTATCAAACTATGATCACTTGAATAAAGCATTTTGAGAGCTTTTTTGCACTGTGAATTAAGGACTGTAACAAGCCGTCCTTAAACGCAGCTCTTCTGAGTCATTTTCAGTGTGTTGCAACAACTGAAACATTCCACCTTTGGGGCCTATCGCTGTGTACTCTAAGAAAATATATTCACACAAAACACTAAAAACGGTATCAGTCTCTCTTTTCTTACACAACTTGATCATGCACTTACACAAAATCATCACATACTGTTTTGCTGCTGTTCTTCTAAGGCACCTCACTTTTCCCAAGACTAATTCCAAAGTAGAAAAACTTTCCATCACTCATCTGTACCTCTTTGTATTTTTCACTAGGGCTTTAGCAACATGTCTTGTGAGAAAATAGAAGTGATTGTTGAAGAGACCTTGGGTCAATAACTTAGCAAGAACTCTAATAATGACTTGGAATTGCTTATATCTTTCACTGGATTGATGAAGTTTCTGCAGTCCAGCTACAGCAAGCTGGCAGTAATAAATCCTCCGTATATTTCACGCCTCAATATGTGAAAGCTGGAGGCAAACCCTGTCGTTTTACAACTCAGTACTTGCTTCTTTCGTTATGTCCTTGAACAGAGGTACTAGTGTAAGGCCAAACAAGAATAGAACTCCCTGGAGATGCCTGCTGTGAGACACGTCACAGCATTTCTTCAAGAAATTTCAAAACAATAGCTTAAGGGCAAGTTTTTCCATTAGAAATCAAGTTATTTTGAAAGAGTCAATATTTATAATAAAGGCCACAGTACAACAGATGAATTGAATTATTGAATTTTCAATCCAAATGTACAACACTTGAAGTTCAAAATACTTTCCAAAATTTCACATTTCTTGTCTGCAAAGACAAACAAGACTCAAGTTTTCTTTCTTGTTATATCAAGCGAACACATCTTTATGTTGATGGGGACTATATGTATGTAAATATAGCTGCAATAGGACAGAAAAGTCTGATTTTTTTCTCATACATGCAATACATCTAAATAAAGTTTAAATAGTTAATCTAAGACAGACCATAATCCTGACTCTCTTGCCCATACCTTCTCTTCATCATAGTCCCTTGCTGAATTGCTCAGTTTCTTCAGAACATTTCAAGAGGTATACAGTGGTATGAGAATAACACTATTCTTGTGCTGCTCGTAATATAAAAGTACTTCAGAGTTACACCTGGATGAAAGAAAAGAATGTAGTATTTCTTTTCTACCTACACCTCTTCTTATAACCAGACACTTACCTTACTATTGCATAATAACAACCATAACCATCAAATGACAGCTTTTTTTTGGCACATTAGCTAGTTACCAATTCCAAAATCACCTGTCTCGTACTACTGAAAACTTCTAGTTTCTGAAACATTTTTCCTGAACTGCTTCCCCACCAAAATAATAATAATATTTATACATCTTGTATTTCAGTTACTGACCATTTCAGAATATGCATGCAGGTTTTAGAAACCTGTCCTTTTACAACAAGAAATTTGAGACATGACCGCATTCCTGTCTAGCATAACAAGACAATTCAATTCACAGCAACAACAGCATTAACTGTACAAACCTAAGTAACAGGAGAAATTTTGCGGCAATTACAGATAAGCTTCATGGAAGAAGAGAGAGGAGAATGGCTTTTCGCAAATGCAAAAGAAAAAGGCATTTACAGCCTTAAGTAAGAGCTTTCTGTGTGGACAGCGTAGAACTTGGAATTCGTGAATACAGACCCAGATTAGGAAAAGGACTCTTCCTTTCATATTACTGATAGGAACAGCCAGAAATTCATCACTGACCTAAATAAGGCTCATTAAGGATCCCTAAATGAGGATGGATTTAAAATCACACTGAATCATTGGAGACCTGCTTCTTATTAGAACACTTGCAACACTCAGAGCTTTAAGTGAAACCCAATGCATTTACAATCACATCGTATTTATTGCTCTACTTTTAATTCAAAGTATTTGATACAAAGATGTAAAGAGATGACACACCTGAAACACTTCAGTATTTTGTTAAATATGCATTTTATCTTTCACACATGGCACACAAAAAAAACAACACCTATACCTGTGCCTTCATAAAGACTGCATCACAAATTAATATTAGCATTATTTGGATATCTGTATTTTTTGAAACACTATCAGAATGTACATATAAAGAACAACAATTAAGGCACAAGAAAGCGATCATAATTATCAGACATACAAGAGGTTTAGGCAGATACTGGCACAGAACGGTGTACTGCAGGAAAAACTTCTGATATTTTATTGTATCAATGTGACATTATCCTGTTGAGCTTAAAAGCTGATAAGCTTTGTATGGCTCTCAGAAACATTACAGAACACCAGGAAATCCATTACCAGAAAAAAGAGTGTATTGTTAAAGAGGGTTTCAAGAATGCTAGTTCATGAAACTTAATTTTATTCTTGAGTAAAAAAGAAGTGTTGTTCCCCTTTAAAACCAGAGATACAGTAAGTGACCAAATACTACCGTTTGCTCATCATCACAAAAAAAAAATAAAATAAAAATGCACAGAACTTCATTTGAGCCTAAAATCAAAATGATACACTCCTTATGGTAGGACTACATTTTGCAAACAGGAGTGCACAACATAACGTAAGCGTGGCTTTTTACTGCAAAGGCCCCACCAGACACAGTTACAACTATTAAGAATATGGCTATACATATATTCCCATATCGTATCACAATCATTACGTGTGAAAATAAGAGCTGGTACAATTCAGAGGCTGACTTTTATTGCAGAGATAAAATCCTTACCTTGAAAAGACTGTTTTGCTCTGTTCACTAGCTCTTCAACTGGGTAACTTGCTAGATCTCCTCTGGCATGCTTAGTTTTGCAGTAGGTACATGCATTGAGACACCTGTTTAGAAAACAAAAATACTCAGTTTCCAGCCGAGAAAGCCCTTATTTGCACAGATGTATCTATTAAGTACATCTGGAAAAATGAGCTTTTATATCGATGACCAGAAAATACTAGTATTCTATTTTAAAATCAATAAAGTAGTTCAAAACGTCTTCCCGCTTGTCTTAAAGTATCTTTCACATCTGTATAAAAGGTTGGAAAAAATTAAGTGGAATCAACATACAAAATCCAAAAGTGGGAATTTACATACTTTTAGAAAGCTATAATAGGGTTAATAATTGTTCATTGCTGAAGACGGATCTCAGGGCTCTCAATAAAATAAAAAATATCTAACCTGAACAAGGAAGTAAAGAGTCCTGAAAGACTAAACCCAGATTTTTTAAATTGTGTGGGTTTTCTTGAAAGCATACTTGAGTTATTTTTTGCTTCTTTTATTTGGCTCATAGAAACAAAACAAATAACATAATGAAAACCAACTAGAAAGCCACCAGCTACAAGATTTGTGTTTACTACTTAGATATATCTTGTCTTCTATTATGATGCCTGGCAGCTCCATGACTAGGTAATTACCTTGCAAACTGCAAAGTTCTTCCTTCACTAAGACTCCCCTCTCATGTTAGTTATACCTTGTTTGCACGAGCAGTGCCCTTCTGCTCCTGCACATCACCTTGGCACTGAGAGCTTCTCTAGTATATTTTGGTCTGCATTTAGGTACTTGTATTTGAAAAACTCTACAGCAAAAGTACTAAGAACTAAGTAAGTGCACTAAATGCTGATATTATTAATCTCCAAACCTTGAGGATAAGTTTCATATCTTAAATCAATGTTCCTTGCTTACAAGACCTAATTTCTAGTAAAATAGTTTCTCCTGCATCTTCAGTTGCTTCCTGGACAAATATTCTTTAAACTAAGTCCTGAGCTACATGAAAAAAACATGTTAACAGCAGTTTTTCCCTGGTACTGCAATAAGCTTGTTCACAAAGATATAATGGAAGCATGCAGCAAGAAGCATGAGAACAGAGGGGAAGTTATTCTCCATATATTCACAGTATTATGGGTGAATGGTTCTAAGAGCTTTACTACTACAGTCTTTAAGTACAGCTTCAGAGGGTTATTGATTTATTTTGGGGTACAAGCTGAAAGTTGGGATTTGGATACACACTTCTTTTTCTCTCAAGTTTTATTACCCCAATTAACTTATTCCTACTATAGAATAAAAATACTGCGGAATACCAAAGTAATTTAGTTGTTGGTTGGGTTTTCTTCCTGGTATTTAAAGAGACTACATAACACAAACATATGAATCAGACTTCAATATAATGTAGAAAAGGATCAATTTTAGAAAGCAAACCAAAAGAGACAAAACTTTTAAATCCGATTTGTAAATTCCGTATTTGCTAATTCCAACTTGGGGAAAAGAACATTTTGGGCTACAACTGACTCACAAAACGATAAAGTTTTCAAATGCTTGTAAAAAATGCTGAACTACCCACTTTTCACAGATTTGAGAATTACCTATTCTTGAAAACATAAATTTAAGTCAAACCATAAGGATAAAGTATCTGTAGTGGTTTTTTCCCTAGTAAGCCAGCCTCTAATCCAAGTTTCCAGCATAACAAATTATTCATATGTCCATGCTACCACATTCTCAGACCACAGACAATCAAGTGGAAAAAGGCTGTTGGGAACTCTGAGAATCTGAACATTGCCTCTTACTAAGTGGCATTTCACCAGCAAATGGATCATCTAAAACGAGGCCAGTAGGTAAAGCTCTCCTTAAAAACCAGCCTTTATCACAGCTAATGCTCAAATATATATGGGACTAAAAAGCCAACATGCTAATAGCTGTGAAGGAGTATTTGCTTTGTGTTAAACTGGAAACCTTCTTCAAGTATTTAAAGTTAGTTTGTGAGTGTTAGATTGTACTAATACAGGTCAAAGCTTTTTTGCACAGAAAAAATACAGACACTTTAAGAAACAATTATTAATGGTCTTTGTGACTGTAATTACCAACATGCTTTGAATAAATTTTGTAGTGATTCCAGAAGGAAACCTACTAACTCCTGGTCTTCCAACATACTGAACTGATTAAGGTACTTTGAATTATTAACCTTTTGCTTTTATTAACCTTTAATCAGGTATGTGCTCAATAACAGAACTATTTCACAGCAGGGTAAAACATTATCCACAGATTAATCACTACCGTGTGGCTAATTAAAAACTTTTTGAACATGTTACCAAACTGAACGTCATCAACATTTTGGTCAAGTGCCTGATATTCTGTTGCAGACATAGGAAACAGTGTTCTTAGCACTGTTTAGTTAGTATGTGATTGTGCTGTGCATCAGATTAAGCAGACTTTTCATTTTAAAAACAGTAATATTCCTCATAGAACACATAGTTAACACGAAAGGCTACTCCTTACAGATGGAACTAATTATGAGTAAGAATACTTATGACACAGTAGACAAATAAAGACTTTCCTTCAGTGGGACTAATCAGAGGATTTCAGCAGCAGATGAGAATGAGAGTGCAGGCATGCGAAGCAAAATCCTGGTTCCTCTTAACAGGACTTGGGCCACCAAGTTTAATGAAGACAGACAGGATTCCACCCTCAGATATGAAAAGTCTAAAATATCTTTCATTCAAGGATCAGAACACTGCTCAATTACAGCAGACAGCGATGTATATGCCATTAGTGTGCTAGTCACCCACGTTTAATGTCACTGACCAAGAGCAGACATGTGTGAGCAAGATGCAAGAGTGGAAGAGCTGCAACAGTGTCATATGACAGAAGATCCTCGCTGCTCTGCAGGTGGGGAAGGGAGGTGGGACTGCCTCCTTAATTTCCAGAATAATCCAGTAAATCCTTGCTTGGCACTAATCTAACGAGCTAGCAACAAAATAAAAACCAACCAACCACACAAACACAAAACCCAGCCACACACAAAAAAACCTCAACCAAACAAACCAACAGCAAATAAACCCAACCAAAACCCAGTCCCAAGGTGGTCTTCTCCCAAATCAGAAATCAGCAGGAACGAAACATCATTAATCACGATTCAGACTAAACACTAATATCTGCCCTCCTGAGATCTTACTAGTTATACAAAGTCAAGATTTTATGAAGTTTGCCCTATTCAAAACAAAATAAACCAAACAAAACCAAACTGAATTCTGCCAATAATGCAGTGCTCCTAACATCGCTGTAACGTCACATCAGTACAAATATAGCAAGACTGCTCAGTCACCCATACCATCTCTCTGCACCTACCACCTGACTTCCTTAGAGGGCCTCAATAATTCCAGCCCAAGAATATTTTGTATTAGCAAACTGCAGCTTTCCTGAAAGGGGAGTATGATTTGCTTGTTTCAAAATACAGGTTACAGAAGAGATGTAGGCTTTTGTAGGATACTCTTTATCAAAACCGCTTGATAAAAATGCTCTGTAGCATGAGTAAACTCCCTTTGCAGGCTAGACTGAGCAAAACAAACACCAGAAATACACACTCCCAGCAGATGAAAAGGAGATGGATACCAGCCACAATGTACTAAACAACAGCTACAATTCTGCAGGGATTTTTCTCAGTAGGATACAAAGTTTCATAAACCTAACAACAGCATTTATACTATATTACAGTTAAATATCATGCTACATTTATGAAGTTAAATGCCACGACTATTTCTTAGCATTTTACCTCTCTATATATGCCACTTTGTACTTCAAAAATTTCTAAATTCTGTCAAACAACAACAATGGATCAGGGGAAAAAAAAAAAAAAAAGTGGTTTACAGAAAAAAAAAAAAAAATCCATGCCTATTATGCCTAATTTGTTTTCAGGAAACTGTTCTTTTGCTTCAAGTTTCCACATTCTAAAATAAAGCTTTTCAGCCCCCAATGACAGGGAAGAAAATTTCCCTCAAAAATCTGGGGCATGGGAGGTTGTTTTTACTTTAAAAAGATTCAGGATTTAAAATACTTTTGAAACAGTGGCAAACTATTTCTCATCAAGGCTCATTAGTTTAAACAGTCAAACCACATCATCACGGAAATACTGTTTCAAGTATCCCAGCTTGTTCACGCTCAGCTTGGACAACAGCCACAGGGGCTATGCTACACAGACGCAGTCGATGTCACAACATTTTCTATACGATGGAAACAGGACTTCTCCGAAATTACCTTTGTAGACAACAATTTTAGAAACTGCTTGGGGAAAAAAGAAGAGGAAAAAAAAAGCCTAAGAAATTTTAGCAGAAGATAGGATGACCTTTCAAGAAACAACACACAAGATTACAGCAGTGATTGTCCCCCTGCACTGCTGAGGCAGCACCTCAAATTCTGTGTTCAGTTTTGGGCCCCTCACTACGAGAAAGACATTGAGGTGCTGGGGTGTGTGAGCACAAGTCTTATGAGTAACAGCTGAGGGAACCGGGGTTGTTTAGTCTGGACTAAAGGAGTCTCAAGGGAGACCTTGTCACTCTCTACAGCTACCTCAAAGGAGGTTGTAATGTGGTGAGCGTTGGTCTCTTCTCCCAAGTAACAAGCAATAGGACAAGAGGAAAAGGCCTCAAGTTGCACAGAGTGAGGTTTAGGTTAGATTTCTTCACTGAAAGGGCTGTCAAGCATTGGAACAGGCTGCCTAGGGAAGTGGTTCAGACACCATCCCTGGAGCTATTTAAAAGACATGTAGATGTGGCACTTAGGGTCATGGCTTAGTGGTGGCCTTGGCAGTGCTAGATTAATCCATCTTACAGGCTTTTTTCAACCTAAATGATTCTATGTTTCTATACTGTAAAGGACTGCACACATTCTTCTCAAGGTAGGATGCAACTATGGTATGCTATTTTTAATTACACACCCCAGGCTCAGCAAAATGGGAACAAAGTACATTGTAATTTTGTTCTTCTATAGACCTTTGAAGTCAGTGTTTTATTTGGTAATGTCTCACTAATTACTAATCAAAAGGAATCTGGAGAGAAGGCAGCTCAATAGCTCAATTAGTTTGATAAGCTACAATATGATTTAATTTTGTACTTTAAATATTTGCATTAGTGAAACTAAATTCCTATGGTCAAGTGCAGGTAATTCAAAGGTCACAGCTATGTAGTTATGCCATCATACATTCAACTTGCTCACTTTAAGGCAAACGATTTAACATCAGCAAAATCAAGGGCATCAGTAGTACTTTTCAGCATTTGTCTAAAGAACTTCATGATGAATTATTCTGCCCACAAAAGTTCTAGAACTGCCTGAATTACTTAATTCAGGCATTTCAAATTCGTATGACAAGGTAAAATGTTCCATAGCTAAGCTGCATAGATCTGTGTTCCCCACCCTGACCCAAAACAGTGCATTGCTAGATGCTTACTTGAAACTACAATGATTTTCTCTTTGCAATTCAAACTAAAGCTCTGTGATTCACAGCAGCATAAATTATTTTAGAGTCATTTCCAAACAGCTGCTTGGCTACACAGACCACAGTTTTGGGGACAGATCATGACAGTCATTAACATCAAGAAAGTGACTCGGCTGAAATAGTACAGGTAGATGAATTAGGTTCTGTGGTTGCACACGGCAGAAAATGCCACGACATTGTACCTGCAAGTAACCAATCCTTTCAGCACTTCATAAAAAGAAACAAGATTTGGAAGATGATGACTCTGGGTGTCAGTGAAATGGCAGTAATGAAGGTGGCAGAAATAAAGAGTTATCACAGAAATAACTTAGATATAAAAGATACTTTCTTAGAAATCTGCTCACGGCTAATCCCAGAGACGCAGTGGCAGAACACCCCAACACCACTATTTCAGCATGCATAAGTAACTTATTCTCAGATCCCTCCTAACGAACAGCAGTGATTGGAAAATGACCTCTGAGGACAGGATTCTCAGAGGCTTGCTTTAATTTATAAAGTTTCAGAGAGCTGTGACTTGACAAATGCCTTAGTATTTAAAACATCAAATAGCATAATTTTATTTAAAGAATTCTACTGGGGACAGATGACTTAGCATAACTTACACAAAATGTGCTGCAAAACCTAATTGGGTTAGTAATGAACAATTTAATAAGTTTTAAAAAATTCAGCTTTCAAAGTTTTTTAACAAAATACTAAGGATTAAATTAAAACTCTGACTTGAACGCAGCAGGGGAGAGACGACGAGCACACTTAAAGCTCTGTTTCAGGAATGAAGTATCTCAGCAGATCTCCGTGAGTGGAAGGAGAAGAGTAAAGGAGGGGGTGTGTGGGGGTTAAACGACCTTCTATAAGAAATCCACTACATTTACCATGCACCTTCACAACATTAGTAGCTCCTGAATCACCCACACAGAAAACACGGCTGAAAAGTAGACCACTGCCTGTGATAAGAGCTATTGTTTCCACTTCCTGAATGACTTTTGGGACAGACCCTTTTACAGTGGTGAAATCTCACAGGAAACATTAGGCTGCAGTTAATTCTGTAACATACAGCAGGTACCACACAGATTCTTGGGATAAAAGGTATTGTTTTTGTACTGGTCAAAACATCCGGGGAGGGGGAAAGGGAAGAGGGGAAAAAAGGGGGGGAATGGGGAGTTACATTGCAGCAGCACTGAAACTATCAGGTTTAAATTAGAATTTATCTGAGACTGCCATCGGACCAGTTTCCAAAAAAGTATTTGTGAAACATCTGTGGGAAAGTGGATCTGAATTGTCTGGGTAAAATAATGGCAGTAAGCACATAATAAAAACAAATTCACCATTTATAATCTAGAAAGAACGCCTTCCCCATGATTGTGTCTACACAAAGCTTTCAGCCCCAAAATGTCCTACTGGTTGTGGCAGCTGTAGAAATGTTAAAAGCTACAACGTGGACAAGGATCGAAGCATTATCTACAAGCAATACTATGCTGTTGGTCTTAAATGTCATCTCTATCTTGTAATAAATTGGTTAGTCTTGCTGGAAAAAAAAATAAGTGTATGTGCAGCAGTAGAGAGACATATACATGCTTCAAATACATGCTCTTACGTATTACTTTGTCAACTTGAAATGAAAGAAGAGCACACATTTCAACATAATTGCCCAATGCTAAATCTGTCTGAGATTTTTCCGAGCAATTTAATGAACTGATTTACATGGTTATTCCTATAAGAATCCAATGACTGATTTCTTTTAAAAATAGAAATTTCAACCAGGGACCTTAAGTTTGCCTTTAAGAGTCTCCAAGGGGATTTTCAAGAGCAAATTAATCCCCTTTACACAGTTAAAGAGCTGAGTCAGTCAGATTATCTTCATGGATGTATCTTCCTTACTGCTGATGTAGCTCTTACAGAAAATGCAAGTTAATGTATTTACTTTCAAAAAACTAGGCAAACTAACACTTACAGATTATTTTATTTTCATTATTGTATGTTATTATTTAAATATATATTTTGAGGAATTTAAAGCATAGTAATAGTGCCAGAAAACAGTAGCCTTTCATTACTTAAACTAATGATCCTCTACTTCTTCATCTGCTTTGCTTCTCTAAAATTCTCCCCTTCTAATGATTCTGCAGCTCTTTTCTTCTTTTTTTTTTCTGCTGCCATTTTCTCAACTTTTTCCTGTTGTCTTGCATTCAGTGACCATTATGCTTGTAACTCTCCCGCAGTGCCCTCATGTCCCAGCGACTGGAATGGTCTGACTTTCTTCCAAGCTAGTTGGCCAATGTCTGTATGCTTTGATTTCCTCTTTAACTACTCAAGTCTGCAGTGAGTCTGAAACTTTTCCAGTTCGACTTCTGCCAGCTCTGACGAAAAACATAACTTGTTAGTTTGCCTTTTCTCTTCTTGTGCAGCACAAAGACAGACAAACAGTTTTTATCTGGTTAGACTTAAGTTGATAAAAATTCTTTTTTTTTCCCCCCTTTTTGTCACCTCCATTATGACTCAGTTATGGTCAGTCATTTAATAGAGAACCAGAAAGGCACTTCATGCACAAATCAGAGTATTAAAACCAGGCCACAGAACCCCTTGGGTATTCAGGATCTAAACAGCCTTCTAGACATTACAGGCTGGAAAATACACAAGAGGCAGCTCTAGTCATCAAAAGCAAAAATTAACAATAAAAAGGAATGAACAGACAAAACACAAAGTAGCTGAGCAATTCAGCTGTTTACAAGCCTTAGTCAACACTTAAATGGAAGTTTTCTTCATATTTCCACAGCTACATCTGGCTCCAACATTATCTTTACAATGGCTGACTTGAAACGGTTTTTCAACTTTAACAAAGCTCTTAAAAAGACCCAACCTTTTAGACAATGGGTGTTTTGCACTGGCTGCACATAGGCTGTAGAAAAGTCCCAAAGAACCAATGTGCCAAGAAACATTACCATCTGCTTCAGTAAGCACCACCCAATAACCTCCCTAGAAAAATGCTTTCACAAATAAGGCTGATGACATCATACAGCAAGTTGTTTATATGCTTTTATAAACATGGGTTAAAATGACATTTTCCTTGTGAGGCTGAAGAAAAAGACATGACCTGACCTTGCCTTCTACAAAGATGTGACTGACCCTGTGGTCATGCAACTTGACCTTAGGCAGGCCTTTGCCACAGTGCCCCAGAGGATCCTTAAAGCCAAATTGCTGTGATATGGACTGAATGAGCAGACAAGGTGGCTAGTTAGCATCAGTATTCCTCAGCGGATGATGCTGCGGCCAATATTATTTTCTGCATTTATTAACAACATGGATGAAGGGATGTAATGCACCTGAAGCAAATTCCAGACTGGAGGTGCAGGGAACAGTTTACATGCTGGAGAACAAGGCTGCTATTCAGAGGGGTATCAATGGTCTGTAAGAACGGGCTAAAAGAAACCTCATGAGTTTCAACAACGGCAAGAAGCCCCACATCTAGGCTAGTGTAACCCAAGCTAAAAGTGCAAGTGGGAAGGGAACTCACTGGCTAGAAAGAAGCTTTGAGGATAAGGACTGTGGGGTCCAGGTGGGCAACAAATTCAATGTGAGTCAGTATAGCAGTATGCCCTTAATATTTAAGAAGGCTGAATGCAATAGCCTGTGCAACTGGACTGCACTCTCAAGAATGAAAGCAACAGACTGAAATTATTAGGGCCCTTTGTTCAGCACTTGTGAGACTGAATCTTTAGTGCCGTGACCAGTTTTAAGCTCCCTGGAACAAGACGGACATTGACATAAAGTAACTAACAGAAAGACAGAAGGACACCAAGATGGTTAGGGCGCTCAGACACATGGCACACAGGCTGACAGAAGTGGCTTACTCACAGTTATGATGAGGAGATCTTACTGGTGTCTACAAGTAGCTGATGGGAGCACACAGTGAAGACACAGGCTGGCTGTCCAAGGTCGTAGGATTAGATGCAACAGACACAATTTGCAATAAATACCGTATTCTAAACACAAGTATTCTACCATGACAGTGGTCAAGTCCCAGAACAGGCAGCACCACAGCTGATCTCATCTCTTTGAGGTGCTGGAACCCAACAAGAACAGTTTCTTCCTACAACCCAAAGACTTAGCCTGCTCCAGGATTACACATGTCTACATGTATGAGTGTGAGCACACATATGAGTAAAAGACACACAACAGAACCAGAGCATGCTCCCAACACCACATGATATTTAGACTAAGTAAAGCTAGAAGATGAAAAATCAATGCAGAAAAGGTCCAAGCCTCACCTGTACAAGGAGAGCCATAGAAGAACATCAAATGAAAGATACCACTAAGAGTATTAACATTTTGTAATTTTCATTCCATTTTTTATTAAACGCATTTAAAGTGTGATATTAATGTGATCTCACATGCCCGTAAGTACACCACAGCACTTTCAAGGCTAACATTAACAAAAAGAGGTATGGAAGATTTTTTGTAGAAGATAGCCTGTGGCCAGTCATGAACAAAATACTCCAAGGATGCTACTGGAGCTACAGCCAGCCAAGAGTTCACAGGGAAAAAAGAAAATTTATAACACCCTGGTTTTAGAGATGGCAACAAAGATAATCAGTTCTGTGCAAATTAGGTTTCCACTTGCATCATGTTCTTCCACAGGATAAAAGAATACAAGGATGGGGCACAGTATCCTAAAGAAAGAAGAGTAAGTGGCCAGCAGATACTAAAGTTCTAAGCGGAGTTAGATATAGAAATATGAGCTGAGACATAATTAGCAGTTAAGTTCTAGTTAAAAGAATATACATAAATTAGGCACCTATCGCTTCGGTAAGAATATGTTCTCATATAAGTCTTGTAAGTGCTATGCATTAAATTCATTTTATTAAAATTTGTATTAGACATTAGGAAGAAGTTCTTTACTGTGAGGGTGGTCAGGCACTGGCACAGGTTGCCCAGAGAAGTTATGAGAAATTGTAGATGTCCCATCCCTGGAAATGTTCAAGGCCAAGTTGGACAGGGCTTTGACCAACCTGGTCTAGTGGATAACTAGATCCTAATGAAAGGTGTTCCTGCCCATGGTATGGGGTTTGGAACTGGATGAGCTTTAAGGTCCCTTCCAACCCAAACCATTCTGTGATGATTCTGTGAAAATCATAAAGAATACCAAGTCTTATTCTTTCTTATCTTACCTATTCTTTCTTATCTCAAGGTATCATAAACTGCACCAACCCATGCAGCTGAACATCCTAAAAGTGAAATGGTTTTGTAATAAACACAAACACCTACGAAATCTGAAATAAAGCTAAAGAAACTGTCCTGGGTTCAGCAGTAGCAGTTAATTTTTTCCTTCTTAGTGGCTAGTGCAGTGCTATGTTTTCATTTTTTGGCCTGGGAACAGTGCTGATAACGCCGATGTTTTCAGTTGCTGCTCAAATGTTTGGTCGGGCCAAGGACTTTCTGAGCCTCATGCTCTGCCAGGGAGGAGGGGAGGCCGGGAGGAAGCAGAGACAGGACACCTGACCCAAACTAGCCAAAGAGGTATTCCATACCACAGCACGTCATGCCCAGGAGGTAATGGGGAGTTACCCAGAAGGGCTGGGACTGCAGGGTTGGACGAGGTATTGGTCGGTGCTCGGCTGGGGGGAGTGGGGTGAATTATTGGTCAGCTGGTGCTGAGGTGTTGTATTCTTTCCCCTTGTTATTTCCTTTATCATTATTATTATTGGTGGCAGCAGTAGTGGTTTGTGTTATACCTTAGTTACTAAACTGTTCTTATCTCAACCTGTGGGAGTTGCATTCTTTTCGATTCTCCTCTCCGTCCCTCCAGGAGCAGGGGGAGGGCAAGAAGGGGGGGAAGTGAGTGAACGAGGTTTGTGGTTGGGTTTAAACCACGACAGAAACAAAACCAATCTCATTCCCAGCATTTTAATAGTTCTCAGACAGAGCAAGTCTCATTTTCTCATAAAGGTGCATTTCTCCTTACACAAATATACAACCTACAAACAGATCTACTTCATCTGGTTGTGTTTCAGCATTATTTTCACACAACATACCAAAGAGCACTGCAGCCTATGCACCATTTGACAGCAAGAATATCCTTAGTTTTGTAGAATTTGAAATTCAGTTGCAGGTTGAGGGTATTTTTCCAACCACAAACATTTTTGGAACTTTTTCTGCACAAGGTTATGCTCAAACAAATTTTCAGCTACAAATCCTAAGGAAAAAAAAAATCCTACTTATTTTATCTGCATTATTTGTATACTCATATGCCATTCTGTCTCCCAACAGATGGCATTTTTTGATACTTAAGACAGTTTATAAACAGACTGTGTTTAAATTAACTGCATTTAGAGAACAAGGGACAAGAAAATTAACTCTAACACACAGCTATCACATTCAGAAAAGGAAATGCTGTGAAAGAACAAAGATACCATAGTAGAACACAGCCCTTAAAGACTTTCCACTGAAAGAAGCAACAGTAGTAAATTACATAAGCTGCTAGAATGAACTAATAATAGAGGAATAGGGGCTAATTTAAGTTTGACAATTAAAATTCCCATTATAAGCTCTGCAATAAGTTCAGCAGTGGTTGGACTCACAAAGAATGTGTATGTTAGATATTAGCTGGCTATAGAGTCTGAACTAGCTTGGTTTTCAGTACAGGTGCAGACATCACTGCACTATTTTGCATTACAGAGTTTAAGTTAATTCATTAAACAGTGCTCAACTAAACAGCTGAACTTTCCTAAAAATGATGATAGTTACATAAATAGCTTAACCTGTAATAACATTTTTCCTCTATTAATTAAAACTTTCACTTAGACTATTTCTCACCTAAGTGGTAAATTAAAAACAAGATTTTGAAAGTTGTTACATTTTACTTTACTACAGAAGTATTCCTACAAAAAAACCCCAATGTTTCAATATGTATTTGACTTGTTATACCAAATTAATACATTAGTTTACCCATACCTACTATTTAGAAAAGTAACTGATGTATAGTTTTGGAAAAGGGAAAAAATATCAAAAAAACTAACTTTCAGGGGGAAAAAAAAAAAAAACCTCTACATCAACAGTAAAGGGAGTTCTTTAAGCTTTTTAACAAATGATCTAAAACAAACTGTTGGAACACAGGAATGTGAATGACTAAACAAACCCTTCAGTCAACATTCCCTAGCTGCAGTTCTCAGCCTAATACCAAGTTAAAATGGGGAAACTCCATACACCTTCTGCAAAACGATTAAAATTCAGAAGTAAGACAATATTATATGATATACATGACTCACAAACATACTCACAGAAAACAAAAACCACTAGACATTTATCTCTTAAAACCAGAAAAGACACCAAGTCTGGCACCAGCCTGCAATGCAAGAAAGACCATGTGATACTTAAAGACACTTGTGTATTAGTTTAAAAATAAGCTAGATAAGCATGTGATGAGTGACAATTTTGTATTTGACCTTTACTTAAATAGCTCCTTTTCACAAAGTCCACACACATCAACAGAATTCCTAAAGAAAAATCCTAAGAAAAAGAAAAGCTAACCCTCTGCTTTTATACTCTTCATCCAATGTCTTGAATAAGAACTCTAAAAAAAAAGTTCTACATGGCTGCTTTAGGAAAAACAACAACGAAAGTATGTTTTGCAGGAGGAATTTAGGAAAATAGCTTTTGTTGAAAAAGCATTGAAGGCTTCTTGTTAACCAAGCTGACGAAATTCACCATGCTAAGTTACAGAGACAGAAACATGGGGTGTTTATTTCCAGTGGGAATATTTCACTCTGCCTAGCAGACAAGGAATTTGGAAACAGAGTTCCTCTTTCCTGAGGCTGAATACGCCTACAGGATTGCACAGGAAATGCTTTTAAGTAAAGAAACAGGGATGCATTCTGCATGGGATCAGGGACGCTTAATTTAGGGTATTACTTTTTAACGCGTCAAACCACAACAGTTACTTCTGCAGTGAAGGTCTCTACCAGTATTAATCAACAGTACTAACATTCATAGTGTCTGTATCTAAACCCTTGTGGGTTTTTCTGTTGTTGTTTGTTTTCTTACAAATCAGAGAATCACAGAGTGGCTGAGGTGGGCAGGGACTTCTGGAAATCATCTAGTCCAAACCCTCACTGCAACCATGAGCAATTAAAGCAGGTTGCTCAGTACCATGACCAGACAGCTTTTAAATATCACCACGGATGGAGACTTCACAGCCTCTCTGGGCAGCCTGTTAGAGTGGTTCAATCCCTTCTACTGTAAAAAAGCTTTTTCTTACATTTAAATAAAATTTCTTGTATTTCAATTTGTGCCCACTAATTCTTGTCCTGTCCCTGGGCAACACTGGGAAGAGCCTGACTCTGTTGCCTTTACTCCCCTCACACACCAGGTATTTATACGCATTGAGAAGATCCCTGCTGCCCTGAACCTGAACTTCTCTCAGCTGAACAGTCCCAGCTCTCAGTCTCTCCTCATGACAGATACTCCAAGGCATTCATAGCCTTTCACCACTGCCTCTATGTCTCTCTTGTACTGGCGAGACCAGCACTGGACCCAACACTCCAGGTGTCTCACCATGCTGAGCAGAGGGCAAGGATCAGCTCTCTCAGCCTGCTGGAGATGCTCTGCTGGGCACAGTGAAGGAGACTCTCAGCTGCCTTTGCCACATGGCACATTGCTACCTCAAACCTTTATCATGCACTTTTATTTGTGAAAACAAGCCTTAAAAACACATTTTAAGCAGAAGGTAATGACAAATATGCAAGTATATTTTAGGCTAATCTCACAGTAAGTTTTGTGCTTCACCTAAACATGTATGAACATGTCAGTGGGTGACACTAGGTTTCAAGGGGAAAGATCCTAGCAATATTCCTAGTAGCACAAAGCATTCTTTTAGGCATCTTCCTCTACTTCATTCAGTGTATTCAAGATATGGATTAAAAAGTCCCCAACTATTCCTGATGTATGGACTGAAAATCTCCGTAAGAAGGGGCAACCAACAGTAATTCTGCAGAGTAATAAACCACTGTAATTAATCATGACCAAAAAAAGTTAAAAATGAAGAAAATTAATTTTCACTTCATACCACCAACTCTCCATTCTTTTTAATGAAATTAAACTAAATACAGCAATGGCAGAGAAAATTTCTCTCAAACTCAAAAAAGGCAGACAACTAAACTCTGTAAGGATGAATCCTGTCTTAAGTAACACTACCACAAACCCACCAACAGGACAGCCTAGTTTCTCAACTCCTTGGCAAAGATATGCCAGCCAGAAACACCAGCTTCTGAACATGTAGTTGTGTCTGCAAGAAAGGAAATTAATGGGAATCACACACAAAGTTAAACTTTTAATCACATAAGCAATGCTGCATAAGGTATTTCATCTGGATTCACACTTTTACTGTACAGGATAATAAGATGAGTCCCTAAAGATGGAAAACAAAAAGAAGAAAAGAAACAAAACCAAACAGAATAAATGGAGATCTTAGGACCTGCCTCCCCTTGATGTGATGATACGTATGACCTAATACTACACTGTTGACTGTAACTGTCATACTGAGGCTCAATCCATATAGACCTTTCAAGTTTGTGAAGATGTTTTATGTCATGATGAGCTCCATCAGACTTACAAAACACTTCAGGAACAGTACTTCAGATGCTGATGGCAGCTTTTAATTTGGGGAGTTTTACACTGTCCACATGCTTCATAAGGGTACAGAGAAATACCCGACCTTGATTTCCTGGACACAGTACTCAGTGTTCATTTGACTGAAGCCTTCCATACATCTCATGCTATTACTATGTATTGGAACAGAAGGGAATACAGAACATTTGTACAAGCCTCACTGAATACTCTTCAATAGAACAGCTACAGGCATGCTGAAAAAAATAATACAACTACTGCTTGTTATAGTCTAAATATGGATCTAAGATTTTATTTTCCCACTTTTTTCTTCCTCTCAATTGAGTGTGAGCTTCAGCAAAACACGGATGATAAAATGAGTAAGGGAACTAATGGCTGATTCTCTATAATGAGAAAGGTAACATGGAACCATAGAATCATAGAATAGTTAGGGTTGGAAAGGACCTCAAGATCATCTAGTTCCAACCCCCCTGCCATGGGCAGGGACATCTCACACAAAACCATCCCACCCCAGGCTTTATCCAACCTGGCCCTGAACACTGCCAGGGATGGAGCATTCACATCCTCCCTGGGCAACCCATTCCAGTGCCTCACCACCTTAACAGTAAAGAATTTCTTCCTTATATCCTTATATGAAAGATCTTCTCTCATCAGTGAACTTATCCAGTTCACTTAATCCCAAATACAGCTCTGAATCAGTCAGGATGGAAGTGTCTCCAGGCACTTCCCAGATATTCATTTCTGTATTTGCATTCTTCTACCTGAAAAGAAACCATCTTCTATACAACAACCCAAAACAGACATAGCTGTCCACATCATCACTTAATTGGTATCAAGTTGAAAGAGGGAGGAATGAAGAAACTACCTTCTGTTTGTCATGACATGTTTCGGTTTTGTTTTCAGTTTGGTTTTTATCCCTTCCCCCCCCCATTTAGTGAAGCAGCAGTGCATGGTGTTCTGCAGCGCAGAAGTGCAGAAACACGTCAGCATTTCTGGGGATCTAAGGACCCTCAGTTATTAACTAAAGCAGCAACTTACAGGAAAATATGCTGATCCTGAAAAAAACAGAAACTCAGGTCATTCTCATTTATACTAACAGATACTTAGGAAAACATATGTTTGATTTACCGGATGAGATTGGTCTTGGTGCAATAGGAATGCTTTAAATATCCTTTTGACTAGTTCAGCTAATATTTCAACAACTTTTTCTTAAGCCACCCTGCTGGTGAAGAACTTACGTGTACACAAAAATTTAAACTTTATTGCCTAAATTCCACAACTGGGGGCAGGGGAGCCTTCAAGTGTCTCTTTGAAACTAATTTATTCTTGGTATAAATACTAACTCCCCTAACACGCACCTTGTAGTAAAAGCAAAAGGAGGAGGGGCACAGAAATCTGCTCTAAGCGTTTTATATTTTTCTAGACTATTTGAAGCACAACTAAAACTATTACTCAGTTCAGTGTAACCGGTTTTTACAATTAGGAATCTGATTATTTCTTTTCAATTATCTGACATTTCAAGAATGACAGATGAGAATAATAATGCAGAAAACATGCAAACTGTGAGACTTTTCTATGACATTAACACCATTTTTTTTTCTCAATTTTCAATGAGAAAAATTTCAACTCACCCCCAAAAATCCAGATTTCTAAACGTATTTGCCATATATACAGGCAAAGGGATACACAGTGCAGTTATTACAGAGATTGTGTAAATTATCATACAAATAAGGACTTTGCAAGCTAAAAGATTAAAACTTCACAGCTTGAAGTTCAGCATAAACATCAGAATTAAACAGTGTTAAGTTCTGAACATAAAGAAGCCATATAAAGAAAGATACTATCACATAGAAAACACTTGAAATAATATTAATAATCTTGGAACATGTTACATAGGATTTTGTGCCACCTACATTACCTGCCAAACACTATCTTAATATTCAACTTTTCAATTATTTTTTGTTGTTGTTTTTTTGTTAAGGTACCTTTGCTTAAGTGACTGGAGCACCTCCCATATGAAGATAGGCTGAGGAAGTTGGGGCTGTTCAGCCTGGAGAAGAGAAGGCTGCGTGGGGACCTCATAGCAGCCTTCCAGTATCTGAAGGGGGCCTATAGGGATGCTGGGGAGGGACTCTTCGTCAGGGACTGTAGTGACAGGACAAGGGGTAACGGGTTAAAACTTAAACAGGGGAAGTTTAGATTGGATATAAGGAGGAAGTTCTTTCCTGTTAGGGTGGTGAGACACTGGAATGGGTTGCCCAGTGAGGTTGTGAGTGCTCCATCCCTGGCGGTGTTCAAGGCCAGGTTGGATGAAGCCTTGGGTGGGATGGTTTAGTGTGAGGTGTCCCTGCCCATGGCAGGTGGGTTGGAACTAGATGATCTTGAGGTCCTTTCCAACCCTAACTATTCTATGATTCTATGGTTTTGCTCTTCTATCATGTACTAATGATCACAGAATGGCGTACTCACCCATATTTTTCCAGTCTTACAAAATCACACAAGGCAATCAGAGCATCATAAAAAGACACCTTTATGTTCTTTGATAGATAATGCAAAATATAGATTTTTTAAGCTCACCCATCTTTTCAAGAAAAAACTACTTTTTGATGAACATTAGGTGAAGTCCAAGAACAAATTCAAGCACAAGCTGTTGCCTAATTCCATTTCGTCTTTTTACACATTCCTTTCCCTGTTAAGACTCCAAAAAAAAAATCTACGTTGACCTAAAAGGGCACAAGAGACACTTTAATCAGACCCTTTGACATCCTGTTTCATTTTTAGTCACATTTAAGAAGTCACACCAACACTAGCAGAAGAGGTGGTTGTTATTAGGCAACTAAATGCTATCAGATTCTGCTTACGAGTAGTAAAGACACTGGCACTTCATTTTAAACACTTAAGTTGCGTAACACTTTAAAATAAGCCATTAAACCCCCCAGAATTATTAGTATGCAAAAGCACAGACATTTCTCATAGTAGCATTCAGTAAAACAGTATATTTTTCCAAGACAATGACTTCTCTAGTGCTTGTCTTGTTTTTCTAGTTTTGGGGGGGTTTTATGTGAAAAGCTGGGACTAAAGGCAACACAACATTAATTGTGAGTATGACAGATGAGGTTGTTTCTCAGTATTTACTGTAATCTGAGAAATGAAGAAAATGTTTCTCAGGATTCTGTCCAGATTTCCCTTAGGAAATACGTATGTGGGCGTTAAAAGATGGGACGCAAATGAATGGCTCTTCTCAACAAGGAGGAATTTATCTCCAACCTCAGAAAGCATACTGATGTCAGAATTATGGATACATGAAATTGCAAGCAACTTCAAAACGATCTCTTGTCATTCAGCCAGACTAGAACATGTAGCTTGTAGTGTGATCCAAAACCACTGCTGTATGTAAGCATGTGCCAAAGAGGCAGGCAGGAAGTCGCCTTACAGTTCCGTGTGCTGACCTGTAATCAGGTTCCAGTATGTTAAAGCTGTCTCATTATCTGAATCAGTCTTCAAAATAATGAGGATTGTAGCATTGAAAGGAATCACCTGAAACTAAAGGAAACTACATACCATAGTTACAAAAAACAAAACCAAGCTTGTTTCCCCTCCACAACCTTTTGCGCACATAACTGAACTTGAACAGTGGGGATTGCATTAAATTCTGGTGCTCTTCCTCTTGGGTTAACAGAGTGACAGAACTGTGCAGTGTGGGAAGCCACCTAGTGACAAAGGAGTACAAATATGCTTGAAGCTGCCCAAAGTTTTAACAAGATGACGCAGCTGGAGCATGTGATTACTGCTGTTTTTCCTCACTGACTTGCAAGTTGTGTGGTGTACTGGAGTTTAGACAATTGCACAGTGATTCCTGGCAACTTTTATGAGTCTTCCTGAATCTTGCAAGAGAAATATCTTGTGAAATATTAAATTTTCTGAAGACCAAAAGGAAATGTATCAAAATGTATAAGAAGAAGGTTTGAAGAACATTTCAAACTCATGATGGCACTATATGCAGAAAACGTTAAAATCTGTGATGCTGGAAGGAAGTAACCCAAGGGAGGCAAATGTGCAAGAATGGAAACAATCAAAGCAAACTGTTTTCTTCTAACTCAATGCAAACATCACTCAGCAGACTCAAAAAAGGAAGCCTTCATGACACACAAAATAGTTATAGACTTTATGTGTACTTAAACAGCATTTCTCATTTCTCAAAAACTGGGAGCTCGAGAAATAGCATGAACAAAAAGTATTGCAGTAAGAATTCAAGACACACAGTGTGTCATAACGATGTTTGCCTATGGCAAAGAACTTTACCAACATGTGTCTTCTGACTCTACTGAAAAACTTCCCCGCATGTGAACAGCATATGACTCGAGTATGCAAAGAGCCAAGCGGATGATGCAGATTAGACACCAATTTACTCTGACATATCATCAAACTGCACCATTTAAGAAACATGCACAAAATTCATCATCATAAGAACAGAGGTATGAAAAATAAGTGCTACAGTACAGTTGGCAGCATTAGCAGATAGTGTGGAATAGCTGTCGTATGTCATTTTCAATATAATAATGCCAATGAAACAACTATTTACTGGAATAATTCTTAGGTGTCATATGTCAGCAAACTTAATGAAGGACTGGCTGAACATTTCCTGGAATAGGACACAATGTATGCTATTCATTAAAAACATGCTTGTTCTAGATCCATTCAAACAGCACTTAACAGCAGCAATGAAAAATACAATCTGAGAAATGAATACTAGTCTTGAAGTCATACTGCAAACGATGTCACAACTGCAGGTATTTGATGTGCCAGTAAGAAAGTCATTTAAAGACCTTTTGAACTTTTAATTCTTTTTTTCCCCTGCTCAAAATTACTCTTAGCAGGGGACATGCTTTAATCTCTGTGGGGAGAGTAAAGAAGCCCAGTTCAGGGTTACTCTGTCATTGAATTAAGGCAGCATCACATCACAGAAATTCAGATGTTGAAGCTAACAGGTTTCCACACATTTGTACTTAAAATCCCATGGACAGAACTGAAGTTCAAAGAAATGAGTTCAAGCATTGACTCTAAAAATGAGGAAGTAGTAGTATCATAAAGAGAGTAACAGTGTCAGAAATCATGAAGTACAAAGCTGAAAGACAACAATCGAAACGTAAGAGAAAGAAATACCTCCTGTCAGGCAAACAATGCAAAGTTTATACCCTGATTATATACCTAATACAGGTATGTCACAAATTTTGTGTATAAATATCTTTCTTTTTGTGAGTGAGTATCACCTTTTTGAATTCAAGGTCATCATCCTTTCAGGTTAGCAGGGTATCAGACATTTCATAGAATCATACAATGGTTTGGCTTGGAAGGAAAAAGCTCATCTAGTTCCAACAACCTGCCATCACATTTAGTACTCAAATATTGTGTAATACAGATCAGCACAAACGGCAGAACTATCATGTGCAACAGTAAACAAAACTGAAGACATCAACAGCTTCCACCTTCCCAGCAGCAGAAGGGAATTTATTATACTAAAATCCAAAGTCCAGAGTTGACCAGACCTAATACTACTGTGGAACGAGAAGAGGACCACAGCCACCTCCACCACTATAGCCAAAGGGGTAACTTCTGCCCTCAGTTGTTGATTTCAGTGAGCAATTCCCGCTAACTGACACCAGAGGCTGGGGGAGTTTGGCACTGGAGTGCAAGTCTACCCTACAGAATCAGCTGTAGCAACCTTTGATGTCTGTGGAAAGACAAAAATCAAGCTACTTCAGAGGGAGGAAACAATTCTTTCCTGGCCCAGTACAACTTGTTTATTTCTTGTTTTCTTGTTATCTTTCTACATAAGCTGCACAAGGAAACTAAGCAGCAAAATGCCGTACTTCTCACCCATTCTGCATGAGGAAGTATAGGTGAGCAAAGTTCCCAGCAACGGGGACACAGAACAAGACACACCGAGAACAGAAATTACTACAAGCACAATAGTTGGTAAGATGAGAATGTAAGCCACACCAATGTGCCACCTTTTTATGATAAATACATTTTTTCCGTATTCTCAGTGAAACTGTTACCAAGCAGCACCTAGAGATTTTGTAGCAGACTGTTATAAATAGTTTTATATTCCCTTCTCCAAATGTGTTATTTTAATTGCAAAAAATTGATGATAACTGAAAAATGTTTCAGTAAGCGTCATCAATATGGTATTTCAATATCTCATTAGGGAATAACAACCTTGGATGTGAGTTACAGTAAGTTGCAGTGGAAAGAGACCTTAGGCAAAACAGTAGACTGTAGTAGCTTTTTGTTGTAAACAACCGTTTCTCTCTTTTCCCCTCTGTTACAGCAGTGTGGTTTCTGCATTTGTTGCAACAGTAGCTTTTTTAATTTTATGATTAAAATGAAAATGCCTTCCATATAGATACGGTCAACTGTACCTTCTATTATTTTCATCACATGAATTATTTTGTGAAGTGTGCCAAAGCAGAACAGATTGATGTCTGCTATGTGCATGATTGAAATACATGCTAAGCATCTAGCATAGTTAGAATCTAAATATATGCACATGCAAATATTGGTTAAAATATAAACAAAAAACCTAATGCAGAGGTTTCCTTTCAAAAACACACTCTCGCTGAAGACTTTCCATCTTCTCTGCTTTCTGATGTACTGACATGATATGGTCTGGCATGTCATTGATGTTTGAGTTAAATCAATATGAAAAATGCCCATTTAAATATTATAAGCTAAGGTAGGACCCAAGTAATTGTATCACTTCATATTTACTGGGGAGTTGGCTCTAAGCATTTATCTTAAATTCCAGTAAAAATAAATACGTTATAATATGTAATTATATAACTATTATAGTCTGAAGAAATGCTACTCTGCATCTCCAAGCATAATATTGAATGAAAAAATCAAAAGATGTATTGATCTTGTATTCTAAAATCAAAATCTTCTTTTAATTGCAGTGTCACTTACATGAGTATCTTGAAAAGTTAAACACGAAAATATAGAAAACCTGTATTTTATTAATGAGCAAACTAAATCAAGTAAAGTGAAAAAATGGAATTCATTCTTGTAAGTATTCGGTCAAAGGTATTTTTACAAAATGTCAGATTTGTAATTCAGACTCATTATTCATTCAAGACAGGGACAGCAGCATCTTAGGAGAAGATGGTAATGTTGAAAACATTGCAGCACAGTTGAATAGACAAAAGCATATAAGCAGTTGCAAAAAAAAAAAAAAACAAGTCTATCACTGTCAAACACTAAATACAATTTTTTGCAGACCAGAAAGATTTCCATTTTCCATTTCTCTCTCTCTCTGTTTTTATCCAGAGAAAACACTGTACTAGGGCATAGACTTGACTGCACATCAAGTAACCACAGAACGCCAAAGAAACAGTGGTGGTTCTGCTGAACTGATGAGATTACTACTGAAACACACCACTAATTGCAGCACAGGAGGGCAGTGGCTTTACAAGCTCTTAGACTTAAGCCACACCATCTTTCCTGAGCAATCAAAGATACTTTGGTATGGTTTCAAGATGGTGCCTCCAGAAGACTCATCCCAGTTACAAAGGAGTCAGAGATCACAAGAACACAACAAAGCTCTTGCAAAGGTGGCCCACAGGCATAGATGCTGTTGCTATATGGCACAAAAAGCTAGAAATCTAAACTCAGCCAGTTCGATTAGTAAAAAATCTGGACAGGCAAGACAGGCCACTGCAAGAGCTCAGGGATTTAACAGTCACAATTCGGGCCTCCTTTTATGGCTTTACCAAACAGCAATTTGCTACAATAATTAGAAAAATTCTACTGCATCCTAGTCGATCTCTATGCCACCTTGCTAAATCACTTTTCAGACAGGCTAGACCATGGGAAGTACCCAGTTAATCAGCACAAAGTGCTGCTTTATAATCCATGTCTACCTTGTTTATGACCAGGCTTCCCTTTCTTGCAGGGAGCTCCACAGTGCCAAATAATAGTATGGATCTGCAGTCACACTGTCATAAACAAGCCTCATGTGAATGTGGAAAATAGTATAACACAAGGGTAAGAGCAGACTTTTGGAGAAGAGACACTCTGAAATGGTACAGCAGGAACAGAATATTGCGGGGTCAGCCCTACAAGCCCAAGTCATTGTAGCCATTCATCATCTCGGTGATACAGATGGACAAGAGACAATGAGGTGAAACAAAACCAAAAAAGGCAGACCCTAAACTTCATCAGACCAGTCTCCCAACTCTGTGTCCAACACAGTTCAGTCCTATGTCATGTACCCCTGGGCCTTTGCTTCTGCACCTGAGCCTGGTTAACACTTGACTCACTGTAGTAGTCAGATTAATAACTAGATGCATTAATTCACTGACAAACAGTACTAGCACCCAACAACCTCAATATCTCTCCCTGGAGTATCTTATGCTAGCAAAGGAATAAATACTGTTCTAACTGGACTCTACACATCTGCCAGCGTACTGGCATCAGATGATTACAAAGCAATGATTATTCTTCCATCAGAGGAGGCAGAGCCACATGCTCCTCTTCCTGATCCTTCTGTTTGTAAACCCTCATTTCTGAGATGATTCCACTGCCTCCTTACCTATTGCCATATGGGGAAAGCGACTGATGTCTTGATCATGAGTCATCTCAACCAATTGCCGCAATCGGACAGAATATGACCTGTTTTTAATACTGAAAGTAGCCCAAAATATGTGCCGACTCAACAAAGATTCCCTATAGCAAAACGAATCCATGCATGCCATCAAAGACTTTCCAGACCTCTTACCAGCATTACTTTACCTCGGGATTTTTTGTAACGTAACACCTCACAGGTATCTAGTTATTAACCACCAAAAGTAAGGACAGAACCACCGAGGGCTGTAAAGCGTTAAACAGTGAAATAGTTAACTAAATCAAGTATTTCAGATATCCACATTAAAAAAGCTGTACAATGGAAAGCATTTAATTGAAGTTTATGCCCTAGTTTTTTGGCACAATTAAAAAAAAAATCATATATACCTTCATGGACATACAGTACCAGGGTATATTTGATCCTAAACAAATGTTGAAATGCTATACACAGAAAGACTATTATCTGACCTTATATAAAACTAAAACACAACTCTTAGAGCAAATTCAATCCTCATACTCCCCAATTCATCATAAAATTGAAAATACTGCTTGCAACAGAAAATGATGAAATAATATTAACCTTTCGCAATTCATAACCAGGGAAATATTCCTGCCTGAGAACATCAAGACTGACAATAGTAACTCTATAGCTTATTTTTCAACGATGAATGCTTGGTTACTTGAGTCATAAAACAAAACAAGTACTGTAAGTAAAACTACTTTTTCTTCTGCTAGATTTGGATCAACCAGAAGCTTAGAAACATTCTGAGCAACCACCACTACAGAACTTCAAAGCACAGCCTAAAAAGCTTGACAAAATCAGCAAGAAGCATGAAGGACTTCTAAAGAAAGCCCTGAGCACTGCTATCCATGTTTTCCCTCAGCATAAAGTTTGCTAGCAAGGACTGTCCCATGACCAAAAAGTCTGCATTTCTTCGCCACTGACAGTACTAAGTTTGAACTGCTATGCCTTAATCAGTATTCATGACTCAGAAGTAGATCTGAAAATCTTTGAGATAAAGCAACATACTGATCTTCTGTAAGATACTCTAGCACTGCCGGAATAGCCTACTGGGCTTGGCTAGGTGGGTAATTTTAATTTACTTTTAATTTTCATATGTTTTTAAAAGCCCTTCTCCCAAAAGAAAATATATGCAGATGTGCAGATTGAGAAGAGGACGGTGCTTCCACTGACCTAGAGTTTTTTCAGTAAGACTGTGGCTTTGTACTCCCTCAGAACTACACTCAAATCCAAATGTTCAGTTTGCTGGGCTGAATCTTAAACATCTCCCTGCCCTCTGAGTAGCTTAAAAAGGGAATCTATAAAAGTAACAAAAGAATGAGACTATATTGAATTTTTACAGTGTCTTCAGATGAGGGAGAACAACAGGAAAACTTGAACAGAG
Source organism: Lathamus discolor (assembly GCF_037157495.1). Taxonomy (NCBI): domain Eukaryota; kingdom Metazoa; phylum Chordata; class Aves; order Psittaciformes; family Psittacidae; genus Lathamus; species Lathamus discolor. Next base: position 64,539,597 of record NC_088885.1, read on the forward strand.
ACTTGGCCCTTTGGGTATGTTCATATTGCAAATTTAACAATGGTTACACCAGATCATAGCTGCCAGGACAGCCTAATGCAAGCATGCGCATCAGCAGTAGAATAACCTACCTGCTCCAGAAGGAAAGAGGGGCAGAAACTTCAGAAAGAGTATACAAAGCACTTCAATGAACCTACATGCAAACCCACCCAACAGTAAGTTCTACTGTGGGCTCATATTCAGCTCATACTACACTCCTCTCATGCTTTCCAAGCATCTAAACAAAAGTGCAAAATAATAGCGTAAAATAATAATCGTGTTTGAAATGTATGTGAGTGGCAGCACGTTGGATATAAAGGAGCTCAGGCCATGCCAACACCACATACAGGTCAGTATGTAAGAGTACAAGTAGTACATGATACAGAATTACTCAATTAAAAGGTGGAAGACCAAGTCTCAATCCTATTAATGAGCTAAGTAGCTACACAGGTTATGAAACTGACGCTAATAACAATTAGATCACAAGGAGAAAAGATTTTTCCCTAGACTAAAATGAAGCTATAACAAAAAAAATGGATTAGGAAACATTTCTCTGTCTTCCTTCAAACTAACAGAATAATCACATTAGGAGATTAGTGAACAAAGTCATGCCTTTTCTCTAAACAGCATTTGACACGCTATTCTACTACTATTACCACGCTTGTTCCAGTATGATGACCTGTACGATACCTGCTTAGGACAAATAAAAGTGAAAGAGATTGAACCAACTGCCCTTAATTCAAAGTAGAAAGTTATTCTGGAGGACACAAGCAAATCACTGTTTCTAACTTGAGATCCACTAATATCACTGCAGAACTTGCTAGATACTAAGACAACTATCCAAGCTCTGTTAGAATCACCGAATTATATTAACTGCCTATTCCACAGAAAAAAAAAAACCATGAATAATTGATTTTGAAAATATTGAGGAACGTTTTCTAAGTTATAACAGAGAAAGCAAACAATATGGGAAGAAAGGGTCACTTACTCCATCAACCTTGTATGAGATACTAGGATGGTACAGATTCCTTATGTATTTGGCACATGGAAAAAATTAAGATGCGTTAACATATCTTTGTGTGCCATAGAAGGCTGGCAAGTCTCTTGTGACCCCTTTCTGGTACTCACCATGGTCTCTGCTAACATACTTGGAAGCTCTAAATATTTTGCTTCTGGGATGGAAGGTTTTCTCTAGAGTCAGTCTATTGATAGAAACTGCTAACTGCCATGGTAAAATAAAGAGATGAAGATAGCTTGGATTTCTAAATGAGAAAACAGAAAACCTCAGAGCAGCCAGAATTAACAGTAGAAATAAAACCTGTCCATTACTTCTGAAATAAAATAAAAGCCCAACAGTAAACAAGATCCAGGTAGCTATAAGGGAACAGCAACACCTTTTTATGGCTGCCACTAATGTGCTACTGTGTGAAAACTCTGAGCTGACTCACAATGTACAGAAGCAGCACTTCACAACTATCCCATACATTGTAGGGTTTCATTTTGGTTTAGTATGATGATTATTATTATCATTATTGGCTGTATACTGTAGTGGAGACACAAATGTTTGTCCCTTGATAAGACAGACTCGGTTCATGCAAAGGAACAGCTGAGGAGGCTCATGTACAGCAGCGGTCTGGGGAAAACACACACAAGGGAAGATGCGCATGTGTAGGCATGCATTCGTACACAGGCAAGTAAAAAAAATAAATCACAGTTATACAAAAACAGAACCCTACAGGACAGGAAGTTTTCTCCTTAGGTTTTGAGAGCAGAAGGAATCAATAACAAGAAACCTCAAGTCAAAATTACTGAAGAGAATTTGACACCCTCTTGAGTTAAGAAACAAATCTTATTCCAGTGTTGCATTTCAACTGCACCCAGATTCTCAAGCTCAGTTGTATAAAAACGAGAGCTATTTTAACAATCCGCTTAAGACTCCCGAAAATAAACTGGTCCTACTGAATTCTCAGAAGAATACTTCCTGCTAGCAGGTGTCTATGTACATAAAGGTATTCGTACTACAGGACAGGAAAAGGGGTCAGCATGAGCCATCAAAACACTTTGGGGCTAAGGGATATACGTGTTCCCACAAAGCTTTTTCTTCCCCCACAGAATTACAGAAGAGGCCAAGAGTTTATTAAGATCCCACGTGTATACGGTAATATGTCACCACCTGTCACTGCTCTGTGGGTACCATCAGGCCCTAATTGACCTGACCAGCCTCAGTGGCTCTCTCCACAAGCCTCCTCTGGGCCATGAGCCCCAGTTAAGCTCAGGCCTGTGCCTCCAGTCCTGGTGTAAGCTTAAAAACCATGCCTGCCTCCAGCCCTGTGCTCATCTCCAGGATGGATCTCAGACTTGTGTTATACCCTGCCTGTGCTGGTGGCCCTCCCTCAAGAGCAGCACAGGTAGGGCTGCTCCTGGACACTATCACACACAGCACCAGACAACTCTATTTCCAAAGAGGAAATCACTATTTTAAACAAATTATTTCCTACTATTTCAAGACCTTCTAGTCTCATCCAAATTCACCTCTCAATAAAAAGCACTGTACCAAAACCTAACCTTCAACGATTTCTCCCGTCTTTACAAAGAGAAACCAGCTCAGATCAAACGCAGTATTGTACTAAAAACCGTCATAGCCACACTTACTAAGGCAAAGCTGATGAAACAAACACAGCCAAGTCACAATGAGCAACATGTACTGTCTTGTTCTTCACCAATTGTACTTTCATATTTTCAGAAACTGTTGAGAACTGCTGCTTTTCTAAAGAGACACTTTATTTTTCAAACCCAAAGCAGTAACCAAAAAAAGTAATCTGCAATGCACAGGTGGAGGGGGGCTGGGGAGGGGAGGGGAAGGGAAGGACAGGAAACACAAACTTATTTCAAGGGAGACAGGATTCCCTGAGCATGCAATATAACGTAGAACGGGATGTTAGTTAATTTAAATGTCTTATACAACTGACTCGTTTGAGATTTCAGAATACTCTGGTCTTATCAAATCATATTTGACTTTATTGTTTGTGAAGTAAACATATTTTTGTGGTTTCTATTTTTTTTTTTTTAATCATCCTATGGCATAAAATACATTCTATTGACCTGAGAACAGCCATAAATAAGCAAAGTAATTAGTGTTTGCAAATTATCAGGTTACAAATAAAAGGTTTTCCAAAGGTAACATCTTAGGGAGATGTTAATTGTCTGCAGTTTAATCAACATTGGAAATGATTTTTTAAAACCCCGTATGAAAATACATACGTTCAAAATAGATTAATAGATTACCATCTCCAATGCGCTACTACAAGTCAAAAGACATGTAAATAATACCATGGCTCAATTAGTTTACATCTTGACAATGGTTACAACTAGAAAGATATTGGAACATCAGATTGTCAAAAATGCTAATGGAAAAGAAAAAATTATACCATGGAAAAGAACACTTTCCTAATGGTGAAAAGGATTTTGTTCACATGGGCACAAACAAGACAAACAGCAAAGCCAATAAGGGGGAAAAAGACAGAACACCTGAAGTAATTGCACGAGAAAAGCTTATGTCCAGACTTAAAAAACAATAAAAATAAAAAAATCTTTAATGAAACTGCAGTTTCAACTCAGCAAGATGACAAAATGTCACCCACATGTTTACCTGAAGTCAGAGGAAGAAAAAGCAACCACACTAAGCCCTGAACTAATATTCTGACCTAAATAGCACATTAGTTTTTACAGCAAATTATGAAGGCAGGATTGATTACTTAAAGTCAAGGAATTAAGAGAGAAAAAGGACAGTAGTAAAACTCTTCTATGAAATGTTTATGAAAGCGCTAGAATAAACCCAAAACAAAAAGTGCTAAGATCTACCACATTTTTTTTTCCTTTGGCAACAAGTTCACAGCCCCCTGAGATGCCTAGAGCAACACATTTTATGTTTTATCACCTGGAAAATACAACATAAGTTGGAGAAGATGGGAAGATCAGAGGAAGAGGGGTGGAGAAGTTTGTTTGGTTTTTGTTTGGATTTGTTTGTTGGGGATTGGGGGGATTGGAGGGGGTGGTATTTTTGCTTGTCTGATTTGTTTTGTTTTGTTTTCTAAGAAACTGACCAAATGGGAGATAATCAAGAAGAGTTTAGAAAAGGAAAGCAACAAGGGAAGGAAGATAAAAATAGAGTTCCTTAAAGCAGAAATGCAGAACAGAGAAGTGCTTGTAGTCTTATGGAAGAAACAGGCATCCAGAGTTGCTGGATAAGCAGAGGAGCTTCTTCAAACAAAACAAAACACCTGAAATATAAGCATTATAATTCTCTACAAACATATTAGAGGGGCAAGAGGCAAATAACTAATTTTGCCATTAACACATCTGGGCTGACAAGCAGGTGTTTACAGAACTTCATAATGTTTAAAAATCTTAATGAGTTACTAACAATATTCCAAACTGCTTTCTTAAAACTCAAAAGAACTCTAAACCCTTTTTTCTTTTCCAGTCGTCTTAGGGTTTCTTCTTTTGACAAAGAGATGAATTACAAAGAGGACTGCATGACTGTATGCAGCCCTGCAGCAGCAGAAGTCCTGCACCCGAACAAGCAGTGACTTTTTCAGAAAGAATGCCATTAGAAATCTTTTACTATTAATAAGTGGTCATCCTGCCTCCTTCTGTGTAACTTAGGAGTAACACACTAGGCCTGCAGAAAGAGATAAACTGAATTCCTCAGCAATACTCAGTGTTTTATAAATTTGGAAGATTCTTACCCTGTATTGATGGAAATTATTTCTATCAGTGGATTCTTCCTAATCTTTGGCAAATCCAGTCGTGCTCCCCCCAAACGTTTTCCATTATCCTTTTTCTGACCCAGCAGTCTCACAGAATGACCTTCAAACGAAGCACAGGAATGCAGTCAATATAAAGCAGAAAACCAACATACTAATTTTGATTTGCTCTTCTTCCAAAGAAGTGTTTATACTTCAAAAGACTGAAAATGAGAATGAAATCTAATACTGTATTTCCACCAGCTGAAGCATTTGAAGAGATACTGACAGGTAAAATCATCTTAAAATGAGCAAATTATTTAATCCAATATCTTTCACACTTGTATTTGCTGGTTTATAGAATTAAAATGATCTAAACAGTTCCATTTTCTGATTCTCAAACAAATATCATAGTAATATTTAAGTCATATGGCAGGATTAAAATCTTCTTCCCAAAATTTTAATTCAAAACTGAATTAGTGGGTAAAACAACTAAATATTTTTTAGCTTATTCTATAGAGAACCAACACATTTCAGCCAAAGCTACCTGATTAAGTCTAAGGGAAAGTGCTGCGAAGCAGATCCTGATAACATGCTCATGGGCAAGCTGATTACCAAGATTCACACATACTTCTCCCACACCAAGCAGACTGCAGGTTAGAAAATACCTCACAACCCCTTTCCTGAAGCAGAGGGTAAAATTCAAATAGCATCACCAACTGCCCACCACAGTACATCAGTCATACCACATCAAATCCTATGTTCAAAGAGCACAATGACAGGTTTCACTAATATTCAGAAGCAAGATCGAACAACAAAAGCCAGAAACATGTTATTGCAACAGATAATGTAAAATATGCCCAAGTTACAAACACAAGACTTGCATCATTTATTCCACAAAGCCTTAAATAGGCTAGAGACAGCAGGGAAAACTAATGCTACATGCCTGAAAAGAGGTGGCAAGTAACCACTACTTGGAATGGAGGAAAGAGAGAAAGCATGTACCTGTTGAAGTTGGAAAAAACTCTTTGATAGTACATGAAACTACAGCTACAACCTGTCAAACATTTCAGAAAAGGAAAAATTACCCTAAAAAGGGAGGGGAGTGAAAACAAAGGATGAAATCATGAAACACTAGGTGAACTACATCCAGCACAAAGCAGATAACCAATTCAGATCAATCAAACACCATGTTCAACCAGATCTCCTAACTTACATTACCAACAGCAATTTAAACTACTAATTAATGTATCAGGTGAAGTCTTTCTCCACTATCTGTTTTGAGGAGTCATTAATTAATTCCTAGATAATGTGGCATTCATACAGTGAGTTCACTTCTATGATACAGCAACAACACCCTGGAAATAACTACTTCTGGCACACCACTGTTCTCAGGTATTTTAAGATACAGAAAAATTCTCAATCAAAAACGTGATCTAATGAAGAACAGAGCAGGACTGGCCTAATATAACAGTTAATAGTAAAATAAGACAGCATAACATCAACAGGAATTAAAAGACATTATTTTTGCATATGCATGACAGATTTCATTACATCCTGCTGTGAATTCAGTAATATGGTAACTGCTATTAACATTTGCTAAATTATTCACTTCTACCTTTTAATGACAAGAGCAGCAATATCTTTGTCTCACAATACAATCAGTTATTTTCCAATCTACTTCTTCATTAAGGAGTCATAAGCACAGTACCATACTATTTACTTGTATAACAAAAGTGATTGCGTTCTGGCAAGTATAAAAATTGAACTAGAAGCAGAGAACATTCCTTTCTGTGTTTCCTAATATTGTGGTTTATTTGGAATAAACCAGTAGATCCATTTTTAAACTATTCAATTGCATTACCATATTAAAACTCTGCTTGGATTTATGGTAGAAAACATAGTGGAATGATACATGGTAATCTTAAAACAATCAGGATTGATAACATGAAAACAAGCTACCCAAAACTTAAATTTCATAGATTTAGAAATGGAGTCAAACCACCCTTTTGAAATTAAAAAAAAAAAAAAACATAACCAAGTCACCACAAAAAATAATCTGTCCCCTCGACAAGTAATACTTAAAGAGCACAGAATCAGTGAATGTGTACCCTCAGAAGAACAGCCATGTGAATTACTGCTCTCTGATTTAGCTCATGCTCTTCTCATATTGGGAGCATTAATCAACCATGCAATCCTTTTCATGGATCTTCTGGATAAAGAGTATCCTTTAGACTACAGAAGTTGTCACAAACCTATCTGAAATTTGTCAAAGGACTAAAAATTAGTAAGGACGAAGTGAAATGGAAATAATGACAGACCTGTGCAGGAAGCACACCTTTGTAATCCACGTTTGCTTAGGAAAACAGGGACAAAGAAAAAAAAAACCAAAAAACATAACCCTCCAAAAGCCTCATACAAAAAACAAACCACATTATGGTAGACTAGAAAAATCACGTTCACCAGAAGTAGCATTATTACCTTTCTACAGACCACTGTCTTTCAAATGCTAGGCAGGTTAGCATATATATTAGAAAATACACATAAAAACTTAAGACGCTTGCACACAATATAGAATCATAGAATGGTTTGGGTTGGAAAGGACCTTAAGATCATTCAATTCCAACCCCTGCCATGGGCAGGGACACCTCACACTAGACCTAGCCTCTCTTAGCTTCAGAGACCTTCTTAATACAGGAAAGAAACCCCAGCTCTGTGACCACCTCCTATGTAATCCACTGAATGCTGATATCAACCCCAACCCCACACCTGAGCTCAGCAAACCTATGGCTTGGCAATGAAATACAGCTGCTTAGTTTCACATGAAGCATGACAACAGTTTTCTCCACATTCTGAATGACAACAAGCTCTAGCTAATACGAGGCTTGCAAAACCTGTGTGGTACTCAAGAACAGAACATCCCTGTATTTTTCACTGCAGAAACCGGAGGACAGAAAAAAGCAGTACTGGAAGATGAGTTTTAGCAGAGAGTTTAATGCTTCCAAAAAGCATGCAGCATGTGCATATCCAACTACAGGGATCTGTGCTGCAGGCACAATTTTTTACTTTTTTACTAAAAAAAACCCTCAGTTACAGTATTCATGACCTTAAATCCTTTTTCTCCTACTCCATACAAGGACTATTTTGTTTCATTTTAAGTAATCACTAAAGCATCTGTTTACAGCATTGTTGCTATTAATAAAACATAACTTGATAAACACTGAATCATACTTTTTCACATGCTCTAGATCTTATTTCCCGATACTTGTTTCAAGAAAGCTTGAAAATATTTTGTTGTCATCAACAAGGAAAAGGCTAAGCAACATTTTCTTAGCTGTCTAACCAGCATTATTAAGCCCACACCAATATCAAGCATGAGAGAAAAAGCAGTAATTTTAAAACTCATTTATGATCTCCTTTCAAAGCTTAGAAAGGGGCAAAACACTGCAATCAAGTTATACTTCTAAAGCATTTTATCTGATTAAGTTACACCTTCCACTTCTCTAGCAATGAATGCTCTATCTCAGATATCAAACAAAAAAACACTCCTTATTTTGGTGGCTCACTGGAAGATGCAAGCTTTGAAGCACAGCTCAATGACAGATCTATTTGGGTTATATTTGAGAGCCTAAACATTCTAGTCCTCTTCTGCCACAAAGGTAACTTTTCTGCTTACACAAAGTCTACCAGCAGCTAAAATTCTGTAAGATAACCATGGTTCAGAGCAGTTTTTCTCTAATTAGTAGACAATTCAAGCAGATTATGACACAAGAGTAGCACTAACCAAATCCAGTGAGGAAGCTTATAGAGCAGAATCACTCACAGTAACTCTAAATGAAATCAAGCTAGAAACAATTTTAAATGAATCAGAGCTAAATTTTCAGAACTGACTGTTAAAACTTAAAACTCATCTTTACACACAAGACAGTAGACACAATTCACATTACCTGGCATTGTTCACAAAGAGGATGAGGTTCGAATGAATTAATCAGGATACTAAATGCTATTGTTAGTCTAAAAGAGAGCTTTTGAATGTGTCAGGTTGATAAACCAGTGCATAGAATATCCTCAAGGCATTTATTTTCACTTGTTGAAAAAGATAATAAAAAGGTAACATAGGATTAATGGCATGCACATGAACTTTTAATCACAGATGTATATGCTTTTAGACTGTGATAGAGAATGCCTGATCCTGAAATACAAATATAGGAAGGGAAAAGGTAATGGAATTTCTTTACCATAAGACTGTAACGACATTAAATGTGCTGCGAGCCTCAGGCTATCATCAGATACCTGTGACCTAGAACCACAGAAGCATGCTAATAATACTAGAGCAAACAGATTCAAGTTGGACTGGTATTTTGTGAGTTTGACACAAGGATAAGTGAGGGGAAAGTGGCCTGGCTTAGTCATCCTTAGTTAACTTCAAGAACTGCCTATCTATCTGGAAATATCTACCAGGTATTCATAGACCTACTGTATTTCATAGAAGTCAGCTTCACTCAGCCTATATGCTGGCACCCCTCAGCAGCTGGTGGGAAATAGTATCTGCTTGAAAGAAGAGGGCGTCCGCTGAGGGTCCCTCCCCATCCCTTGCACACCCCACTGGAACTACAGCGTGCCACGGAAACCCAAATCCCAGCCAGCCACAGAGCAGTATTTCTTAGCTGTTAGCTTCAGAGTTCAGTGCAGATATCTCAAGCATCTCAAAAAACACTAGTGCAAAGAAATCCTCAAAGATGCAGGAAACCCCAGCTTTGGCAGCAACAACTTCTATTGTTTTCAGCTTTTCTGTTACCCATTCTTTCCCTTTCCCAGTTACTTCATTATGCTTAGAGGTTATTCAGCATTTCCTGAAAGACACTTTTTTTTTCCTTCACAAGAAGGCTGCCCTTGTACTGTTCTGTACTTCCCAGCCATCTCTCACCAACCTGTCTGATATTCTCCAGCATCTTCAGCGTAAAGGATTAAGCACTATTTCATGTACATTTCCTTCCACCATGATTTCCTTCTTAATGAATACAAAGCTTCCTTTCCTTAAGGCTAACACTGGAAAAAAATGGCACATGGGAGCATTGTAACTAAGGAAGGTAAAGCCATATGAAGGGAAAACAATGTAATAAATTTCTCCAAAGAAAAACAAAAGAAGTAAGTGTAAAGAAGAACCAAAAGCAGTGATGAAGACTGAAAGGAGCATCTAGTAAATATAGAAAGTGAAAATAGGAAATCTAACTGAAAGTAACAAAAATGTCAAGAATATAAAGAGAAAATAACAGCTGAAAATGACCAAGTAAAAATATGTTTAAAGGCAGAAAAGGCAAACAGAAGAGGCTATTACAAAACTCCAATACGAGATTTATTTCCAGAGTTGTGTTCTTCTAAGCCCTGTAACTACTGGGTAAAACCAACCTTTTAAACAAGTTATTTGGGATCTTCTGGCCAGACTAACAGAAAAAAAATCATCTGAAATACCAGGATGCAACACAAATTGCCTAACACACTCTACAGCTAACCCAGACTGTTACTCATATTTAATTCCAAATCTTTTTTATTTGGAGGTGCTTTAAACACAGACTTGGTGAGCTCACAGTAGGGAGGCAGGCTTAGAGCCTGAGCCCTCATCTACCTCTGAAGGAAGCAGCTCCTCTGTAGCAAGGGCAGACCCTAAGCTGGGCTCCCATCTTTTCTCCCTGCCCTGCAGCACAAACAAGCCATTCCACAACAGACATGACTGATTGCAAAGGAATCCCTGAGCTCTCCCGAGCAATCACATGCTGCAGACATGCACAAGTGCAGAAACAAGGCCACTAACCAGCTCAGGGCTTTGCTGTGTGAATGCTCCCACCCAAACCAACCCCAGCTGGCCAGCAGCAGGTTAGCTATATAGTGAAGGCATCCCTGAGCATCAACCCCAGGATTTCCCAGTGCAATTTAATACACAGAGCAGAGAAAAGCCAAACCTAACTGGGAATATATGTCCTGCTCCTGGCCAAGCAACTAATGTAAATTATTCCTCCTCTACATCATCAAAGTTGGGGATATTGTGTAACAGTCAAATTCCTTCAACTGATGTAAATCAGGAAGTGTCCCATGTAAGACAGGGAATAGTTCAGACCAACGTCAGGCTTACTGATCTCCCTCTGTGTGTCACAGCACCACAGATAAAAGTGTGCTCTAGGCCTGGCAACCAGCCCCATCAAGTTCCTGATAGCAGGTGGCATGTTTGACACAGTCTCTGCAATTCAGAACTCTGCGAAAAAATTATTGCCTTCCACCCTCCACTAACTCAAAAAAACTTTAGGGAAACATGCAGGTACTACTAAGCATACAGCACATATGTTATGAGCTTGAAATGTATACATCTACTAAGCCTTGCACTTGGAATTAGCATCCAACAACAACTCTGTTTTGGAAGACTTTAGAATACTAGCGCCATGCAGGTGAAGATGGGCTTTTTAAAATCAGTTTTATAAAATTTCCAAACCAAGATATTAAATAGAGAGAGGCAGTTCACAAACTTCAGGAAAAAAACTCTGCAGGTGACCCAGACTGCTGAAATCCATACATCACTTCCTCTCCACTAAACATATAATACCTCTTTAGTCTTGGTATTTCTCCAACATATCATTCAATTGTAACAGTCTCTGGAAGCACTAAAACAGCAAAGAGCAACAAGTAAAACAGAAAAGGAGATAAGAAGGAATTACTGTTCATATAAAATTATCTTACATTGATATAAGTATTCAAGAACATTTCTGACACATCCACAGGCCTTTCTCACAACAAAAGCACTTGAAATGCCCTATTAAAGCACTTGTTGTTTTGTTTTTTCCAGGATTCAATAACTTCACCCTACTTCAAGATCATGTGATGTTATTGTCTTTCTGAAAAAGTGACTAAATATTAAACTCCTGTGAACTCCAAGTGCTGGCTACAATTCCACAGCTCAAAAGGACAATATGAAGAACTGGCTAGAGGAAGAGTTTCCCTGACCCTCTGCCTTCACCTCTCTGAAGAAATGCATTTGATGAAGGTTGCTGCTCAAAGACTCCGGAGATTTTGGATAGAAACTTTCAAGGAAAAGAAATTTTGAACCAGATGAAACGGGCTGTGTTCTGAGGACAGGAAATGCCCAAGGGTGGACTGCCAGAGCCAGCTGCTGCAGTACAAGTAACTTGCCTAATGTTTAAGGGTGTGCAGGTTGAACAGAATATATTTAGTCTTAAACATTGAGCTGAAGCTCTCACTGTATGCAAAAGCAAGTTTTTACTTTCATCTCTACTCCTTTGCTATCTAATTTGTACTCCTTCTACAGATAACTAAATTGGACTGGTTTGAACAAGATACTCTTTACATTTACCAGCCCTAAGGATTCTCTAACAGAGCTAAACCCAGCTGAGTCTAACCAACATGAAAAAGACAGAAAAGCAGGGATTCTTTGGGATGGTCATCCATTGAAGGTGTGGAAAAGAGAACATAGAGGTCTGGAAGAAAAGGAATCCTTCCTGTGCATGTCACATGCTCATTTAACAATGAGCAAACACAATTTTCCTACCACGATTTTCAATCTGTTCTCTGCACACACACGCACACACACACACACCCTTCCCTCATTGCTTGCTTTCTTCTGCAGCACTATCTCCCATTCAGTTTCTGTGAACTACTTCAAGTCATAACAACAACAGTCAGGAGACGGACAGTCAGCCCTAACAGTTTTCCGAACCAAATCAATGATATAACTACACTGAGAAAAATCATTACAAACCCCACCTAAACTCCTGGATTGCCTCACACACCTGATAGTCACTGCATGCCCAAAAGCAGCTGAACAGCCACAGGAAAAACTGCAACCAGCTTTTGTGTAGGAACCAACTGATGGCAATTGGAATCTGTTGCCCCAGTAGATAAGATTTTTACAGTAAGTCGCATACTTATTGATGCTTTACAAAAGCAATTAAAATCTGTCTTTGCGGAAGCAGTTTTTCTGTAATTACTGTATATTCCTCATTGTGTGTTACTGTTCTCTTTAAATTACATTCTTTGAAGCAAACTCCCAGAACTGACACTGTCACAGATAATGGTACTACTATTTTGAACTCATTCCTTCAGTAGTCACACTTTACCTAAGCAGTCAGAAACAGGCAATCAAAATGCAACCCACTGCTCCCAGTGAAGTGTTTTGGCTGAATGACAACCCCTTCCTTTAAAATCTGTAAGGTGGGATACCTTCAAGTCAGGTTCTTCATATGCCAATGCTTGTTGTCAAAGCAGTTCTCAAATAAACATAAGGAAAAACCAACACTACTGGCTTCAGTAATGACACTCTTTACATAAATAAAGCCATTTTCTTAGATGACAACAAAAGCTTATAATTATTTTTGTTTCAACAGCTCCAAAATTTTGAATCCAGTGACACAAGAAAGGGGCAGGAGGTGACTTTACTACATTTACTATATCAGCAATCAAGATATACAAATAGGTGATGCCCAACCTTTAACCAGTCATTTCACCAAGTTACTGAAAAGCCATAGTTCTGTATATTGCCTATTGAAAGCCTGAGTACAGCCCCCCACAAACTTTTTTTAGTCTGTCAAATACAGACAACTCCTTGCATAATTTTTGCCCAGCAGTACCTGGACTTTTCAATAATCTCAGTTTAAAAGGCACTTCTGCTATCCAGAAATACTGCTAAAGATGTAGTACTGTTCATGGGGTGTCTATGACGAGGTGCTGGCAGCAGGGACTGTAGGGCTGCCTCTTGTAAGGAGAGGCTGGGGCTGACCTCTGCTGGACATGGCCACTCCAACAGACCGACCGCAGGGCATAGGTGAGCTCCTCAGTCTCTGGTGGTGTGAGAAAGTGCACATCACTGCCCAGCAGTGAGGAAAAGACACTGAGAAACTGCCCTGCAAACACCAAGGTGAAAGAATGAGGAGGGGGAGAAGGTGTCCCAGGCACCCCAGCAGAGATTCCCCTGGAGCCCCTGAAGAAGACCACCACGACGCAGGTCATCCCCCTGCAGCCTGTAAGGGCCTCACGAGCAGGCAGATACACCAAGGAAGCTGCAGCCCACAGAGAAGCTATGCAGGAGCAGGGCTCCTGGCAGTAGCCCATGGGGGACCCATGCTGGAGCAGCCTGTTCCTGAAGGACTGCACCTCATGGAAGGGACTCATGCTGGAGCGATTCGTGGAGGACTGCAGCCCATGGGAAGGCTCAGGCTGGAACAGGGAAACAGGGTGAGAAGGCAGGAGCAGCAACGAGGAACTGTTTGTTATAGGATGACCACAACCCACATTCCCCATGCTGCACCACTCAGGGGGAGGAGGTGGAGGAGTCAGTGATAAAAAACTGAAACTAAGCCTGGGAAGAAGGGGGTAGGGCAAGGTAGTTTTAGTTGTCTCTTTGTTTCTTACCATCCTACTCTATTTTAAATTCGCAATAAATTACATTAATTTTTCCCAAATTAAGTCTGTTTTGCCCATGACGCTAATTGGTAAGTGATCTCCCTGTCCTTGTTGTGAACCATGAGCTATTCCATCTTATTTTCTCCTCTGTCCTGTCGAGGAGGGGGAGCAAGGGAGCAGCTGAGTGGGGGTCTGGCAGCCAGCCAAGGTCAACCCACCACACAGTGAAATAAATAAAACAGCCCATCCAAAACCATCCCCCCTTTCTACATCCTTCCAAAGGATGCAGAAACGGGGACTCAAAGAGGCCACTACCCTCCCTCTGACCCTCCTCAAGCTGCACTTCAGCACAGTCAGTTTCCTGACTCGGCGCCAAATGATACTCTTCCTCACAAAGAAACTCCTGCCTCTTCCAATTTTTATTCTTCATTTGGCTTGTCATCAGCTTTTTAAGCCAAGGCTACTCTTCCCACAATCACAGAAATCAAAAAGAGTAATTTAACTACTGTTATCAGCAAATTATAGTGAAATCAAACAGCAGATACAAGTACTATTTAACATGCAAGTATTCCTATACACACACTCTAAGGTAGGAAATCCAGTATAAACTCTATACTTTAGCCTACATGGCCAAAGGGGGGTTTTATCTGCTCATTTTCATACAGACTGACACTGCAACTATCAGCAATCCATAATTACTAACCACATGAGGACAATTTAACAGTTTAGTAAATATTGGTTAATGTTTAAACTTGGAATGGATGGGCAGCTTCAGCAGACAGGTCAACGTGACTGAAATCAAGAAAGGTTATGTGAAGTATAAAAGACTCAACCCTGAAGTAATTTCCTTTGCTTGTTTTTTATAATCAAGTCTAATGACCCATTGTAAAACTATGTTTTGTGAAACCTAAGCATTAGAAAAAAATGAAAGCATTAGACACAATATGGACTAAATTCAACTCGTGCCCCTCATCTCCCTAAGGCCTAAGCTAAAAGCAGACTCTATACAAATACTCTTGTTTCATGACTCCCACCTTCAGAAAGCTTTAGTAACACAGGATTTGAGAGCTAGCATGTGTAGAAATGTGGTAAAGACCCAACTCTCTAAAAACCTAAATTCAAAACCAAGAAAAGAATTCCCACAGTAAGCAGTTAACATTTCTCCTTCGAATTACAGAATAAACGGATTATCTTGCCTACTATAAACTGTTTAGACACAAGCTTGTATACACACATTGAATTTTAAGACAGCTTTTAGAGTGGTTCATAAAATACTGACTTGAGCAATCACCAGAAAGACATTCTGTGGTTCCCATCAAAGACAAATCTTCACCTTATTGGGTCACACTGCAGAGTGATCAGCTCAAATAGCCTTTAAATTCTGCACAGAAATATTACTTAATGATGGAACATTCACCAGTTATAACTGTGTGTTCTCCTAGCTCACAGACATTACAAGTCCTTACCAATACTTACCCAATATACTATGTCATTATAACATGTTACTAGGGAACTAAGCAGATGAGCGGAAATGGGTGCCTTAATGGTGCAAAAATTGCTCTAATCCAGTCTTATAATTTAGGTGTTGTGCAGATGAAGCAAGATTTACTGAACTTCTAAATCAGAGTCTTGCATGATGAAATGTGTATCAGGAAGACTGACACACTCTGGCTACACAACAGCAACTGTGACTTTGAGAAAGTCAATACTGAGGCTGAGATTGAATTAATTTGTCTAACTCCTAGAAGGCAGCGTAGAGGTTTCGGATCATAAATTACAGTATCATAGTGAAAGTACCTGAAGATGTCTCTAGTTGAAAAACATTCTGGGACACAGTATAAATATTAATCAGACATGACCTGCATACAAATACCACACAGTTATTAAAGATCGCTCCAGGAAATGACAGTTTATCTGATAATTTACTTCATAATTAGGAAATGCCAAAGTTCTGTAATACTCATAATAAAAGTCAGAGTGATATAAGAATGTGAAATCATAGGGTCTCAAAAATTCTGCCTCTTCTGGCTGTTAGTGCAATAATAAATATTAAAACCTTTTACATTTTCTTATAAAAAGGAATAAAAAGATAAGTCACACAATAAGTGTTTAGGAGAATTACCTTAGTGAAGAGCTGGGAACTGGCAATTACATTGTTTTCAGACAGATGAGGTAAAGAACACCATAAATACCTACTCTTGAAACCATCTCTTGAAGCAGCAGAATGACACTGTTCTGAAGAGAGTTTCCTGACAATGCTCTTGAAGCATTGAGAAATAAAGGTAAAATCAACCCCTTTATATTTCATAGAAAGTGTTCTAAATAATTCCAAAGAAGTAATTGTCTTTGGGAGTACAGTAAGCTTTCAACAAATCCAACAGGGGAGCATTTTCTTGACACAGTGAAAGAGTGCTTCACATTCTTCACCACTAGTGGAAAACGATTCCCAAACAAATAAATTAATGCATCATCTTTAAACAAATTGAAATGAAGTAACACAAGTAAACCCTCCTTTTTTTATGGTTGGCTTTCACAAAAGTAACCGTTACCATGTGTACAAGACCCCTGGTCAATTTGTCAATTGTTTTTCCAATTTAAATCCTATGGAGGGGTGTCTGGAAGACATCTGTTCCAACTCTCTCATTTGAGCAGAGCCACTTAGAGCCCAGGACCACATCCAGACAATTTCTGAATACATCCAAGGATGGAGATTCCACCACCTACTTGGCACCCTCAGAGTCAAAAAGTGTCTCCTGATGTTCAGAGGGAACCTCCCATGTTTCAGTTTGTGCCCACTGCCTCCAGTCCTGCCATTTAGCACCACTTAGAAGAGCCTAGCTCCATCCTCTTTACACCCTCCCTTCAGGAAGGTACTCCCTGAACCTTCTCCTTTCCAGGCTGAACAGCATCAGCTCTCTCAGGCTCTCATGAAGCATCCCCATTTCCAGCACATTGTTATAAACACTGTGATGTTTCTGGGAAAACAGTTTGGCTTATTTAATAATAAATATGAATACACTGAATAATTTTCTTCATTTATATGGTACAGTACTCAAAAAAAAAAAAAAAGGTGTCATAAGGTGAGGACAGACTGGGAAAAGTTTTGATTGGAAGTACATGAAAGTACAGGTCTCATTTTTGAATGCACTCAAAGCAACATGAAACCTTAAGGCCTTCAAACCACAAGCTCTAGAAGCCTTCCACCACACTACACAATTTCTTGATAGAAACATTTTTCTTTTAAATTTTTTCTCTGTTTCTACATATTCATGCTGTACTTCAAAAACATCATACTTCAGCATTAAGGTTACAGGCAGTGTCTTGTGGACCAGACACTTGTTTATATTGAAAGTACAGCCAATTAAACTAAACCTTGTAATTTAAAGTTTCATGGAACAGTAATTTTTATGGCCTGATAAGTAATGGAGACAAACTTAGGTAACCCAGAAAGACCCAGACAAATATATTTATTTAATAGCAAATATTTACTAGTCAGGCTGCAGAAACAATACTGTCTTTTCCCCCCTTCACTGCAAAGTACTGAGTGTACACACACACGCACACAGCCAGAGAGAACAAGGAACACAGTTACAGAAGAACATTAAACCAGCAGATAATTTATCTGTCCTGCTGAGGAAGTCTCAGGGAAGTGAGCCAAAATGTGAAAAGAAGAAAACACAGGAGGACTAAACGTAAGAGATACAGCACTGCATTAAGATTGCACAGAAACTTTAAACAATACACTACATCCACCTACACTGATGCAACCTAAATGATTTCTTGAAGTCTCCCCTAGATCATTTACCATGAATCCAAGAGGCCACAAAGCTCCCGTCAGAAAAGATCTTTGAAATTAACCACTTACACAAAGCATACACAGCAAAGTATAACACTGTCCAAACATTTAGCTACAGAAAAAAAGAAAGAATTAGGTTGATAAAGAAAGTAACAGTAGCACTTCTGCTAGCTAATGTTTACATCGTTCAGACTAGCTGCAATTATTTCAAGTGTGATGCTTACCTTTAATAGTTTCCTCCACAACTTCTACTACACGATCTATCTGCTGAACCTAAAAAAAGTCAGAAGGTCAATATCTAAGTAGTCAGCAACTGGATACACTTTATATACACTCTTCTTACGTGTGCTCTCCTGAACCAAGGGGGAATAAAGAGTCTGGGGCTATGTTTTTAGCCAGGTTTTTTCTGTGCATCTTGGTTCATCTTCCGAAAGTAACTTCAAAACTCACCATCTAACTTAAACCAAATTTTGTCCTCAAAAATAGCAACTTCCTGTAAGTTCAGCAAAAAAAAAAAAAAAAAAAAAAAAATCACCAAATGGCTAAAAAAAAAAGTTCACAGCTTAACTGCTGTTCATGGTCCATGAAAGGTAGTGTTCACCCAGGCAGTCAGTACCTGGGTGGCTCAAACAGCCCCCAGCTGCTCCCTCTCCCCAGTCTCAACACCAAATTAGTAGGTGGTAGAGAATACAAGCAGCTGAGGACATTGTGAGGGCAGACTACAGGGAAGAAAATTAAGTACTGTAGGGGAAATACACTGGAATATGGGAAGAAATTAAAAACACTGTGGTGAAGTTTAAGGGAACAAGACATAGTCCTGGATTTACAGCAGGCATTCCATCTGGAAATGGAAGGAAAAGCCCCAGTGCTTTTCACAAGACAGAATAATATTTAATGAGTGTGACATGGCACCTCCAGCAAAGACAAACAGATTGAGGTTTTGTTACATTTGCCAAAATTCACCAATAATGTGATAAAATGTTCCAACTCTTTCTTATTTGATATATTATTATTTATTTAAAGTTAATAGCCAATATACTATAAAGATGTTGATATATGAAGTAGAAGGAATTAGCATTAACACTGCAAAATTAAACACACCAAATTCTTGAACCTGAGATTCCACCTACAACTTTTCTCTAAACCACCTATTGTATGTAATGTCTATTATTTATCCCCATAGATGTTGACTTACAATGCAGGAAATGATACTTTGCCCATTAAAATTAGTTTATAATTTTCCCAGAACATTCCTTCTTACACACTGCTTCTTTAAGCTTTACATTATATGAACTAGATTTAGTATGACTTCTACAGTCATTTCCTTGGAGTTTCTTTTCTGATTTGTTTCAAAACCAAACAGAAAAGCACAAGTTGCAGAGGCTTCAAGAGCTGAACCTGGTCTGCAACAAGGAGCTTGGAACTTGGATCCCTTGCATCAAAACCATTAAGTCTCTCTGCCCTTAAACCGCCGAGTTTGTCATTTCCTGTAAACGCATGTTTGCGGTCATCTCTATTTCACATTCATTTTCCAATTGGTCTAATAGCACCTAAACCCCCCCCACTCCCCCCCAAAAGCTCATCTGTAGCTGGCATCTGATCTGGAGTTCCCAAAAAAAGTCAGTGGGAATCTGTTCCTTTCCTTGTCTGGGTGTTGGATAAAGTCCATGTAGAACTATTTTTTTTTCTTGAACCTTTTGAAATGCAGCCTTTTCAAAACACAAATCACTGCCTCTACATATCTCTGACTACAGCATATTAGTTATGAGTTCTAGAATGTAAATTATTTCAAGTATCACTAATATGGGCATTTTTATACTCTTATTAAAAGATATATATTTAAATCCTTTGCTGAAATACAAGCATTCGTATTATAAACATATGTCAATATTTGGCAATCTACTTTTAAAGAAAGCCCACTTAAGCAGTTGTGTGGAACATGTGCATATTCGCATTTTTGTCTGCATCTCCCTTTTGGAAAAAAGTTGAAAAACTATGACCTAAGACACTTACATAGAGACTTTCTACTTATTTTTTAAGAACAGATTTAAAGATGCAACTTGAAACCAGAAGTGCACACATTTACAACTACAGACAGAGAACACAGTCTGCAGCAAATACATTCCCTAAAATATAATTGTTACACATCTCAATGCTAAACTTTAAGCTCATAATAATTTTAAACCAAGAGAAACCTGGCTGGTTCATAACCTGAGCCACCTGACTATTTTCTGTACTGTACATAAAAGGAATTTGCACAGCTCCTGCATTTAACCACCTGTTACATAAAGACGCAGAAAGAACAACCAGTATATTGTATTTTTATTTAATTAGATTATTCTGAATATACCTGTCAAGAATTCAGTTCATGTAAGTAATTAAAACTATAGGTCGAGAGGTGAGATCTGTGACTAGAAATGGGTGTTTATTCTGCCTTAACATGTTACGTCCCACACTAAGTATTTTTCATCTGAGATTATTGGAAATTGTTTGGCTAAAGCCCCAAGCGCTCAAGAAGAAAAGATGGAATAATTCCCATCTGCATTTATGAAGATAAAAGTATTTTAGTAAAACTGAGGTGAATCTGGAGTAAGACGAGGGAAGGGTTCAGAGGATTTTTCTTTGAAAAAAAAGGAGGAAAAAAGAAAAAGGGGGAAAATCACAAAGTCACGGTAATTAAATTTTATGGAGTATACAAAGGCTTGCAGGATTCTTTTCCCCACATTCTCACTAACTTTATGGATAATTCTGTTCTGGAGTGGTATCAAAGGCATCTGCAAACTTCTTAAGCAGAGACCCAATAACGTCTCCATCAGGAAACCCATGAAGCACAGAGACATAAAAGTCCTTAGTGGCACATGAAGAGAAAATACCATTCTTCAATGTTTCTTTGTAACGAGTCTCTACAAACCAAACCTTCCAGACTGACAGCAGATACATTACTGCTGGATGTAGTTAGTGCACCATACTTGGTGCCATAGATCTTGTGAGAACTTTTTTGCAGTATAAGCATACACGCAGACATTTGTCCATTACAAATGGTTCTCCATTAGGACTTGAATACAACAAAAGCTAATGGCAGTGTGGAGCAAGCAGCTGAGCAGGACTACACTGATAATATAGAAATCTGGACTGAGACTATAGGACAAGAGCACTGGCAAAACCCATCGAATGAATACAAGAAACGGACTGGTCAAAAATGCAAGAAAAAAGAAGAGAGTAGTAACAAAGCATGAAGCCTGAGTTGAAACAAAGATGAGGAAAAATCTTCAATCATAGAATCATAGAATAGTTAGGGTTGGAAAGGACCTCAAGATCATCTAGTTCCAACCCCCTGCCATTGGCAGGGACACCTCACACTAAACCATCCCACACAAGGCTTCATCCAACCTGGCCTTGAACACCGCCAGGGATGGAGCACTCACAACCTCCCTGGGCAACCGATTCCAGTGTCTCACCACCCTAACAGGAAAGAATTTCCTCCTTATATCCAATCTGAACTTCCCCCGTTTAAGTTTGAACCCGTTACCCCTTGTCCTGTCACTACAGTCCCTGACGAAGAGTCCCTCCCCAGCATCCCTATAGGCCCCCTTCAGATACTGGAAGGCTGCTATGAGGTCCCCACACAGCCTTCTCTTCCCCAGGCTGAACAGCCCCAACTTCCTCAGCCTATCTTCATATGGGAGGTGCTCCAGTCCCCTGATCATCCTCGTGGCCCTCCTCTGGACTTGTTCCAACAGTTCCATGTCCTTTTTATGTTGAGGACACCAGAACTGCACACAATACTCCAGGTGAGGTCCCACAAGAGCAGAGTAGAGGGGCAGGATCTTTGAGCCTTTCTGGTGAGATCAGAGCTAGGGGTAAGCACAGCTCAGCGATCATATGTATCCAGCTGTTATATACGCATGAAAGATAGAGGGGGACACATGCTAGGGCTGAAGCTGCAGGTCACTCCTGAACACACAATTGCAGCCATATTTCAAAGCCAGCCACATTTCAAACCATGGACATGCCAGCACTGCACTGAGACAGAAGCCTTGAGCTCTCCAACTAAGACCAAGTAATTAGTGAAGGAATATAGAAACACACACATGGCTCATTTGTCATCAGATAAAGTCCCCCAGTTCCCTTTGTGCTGTCACAATCCCATTCAGCAGATGACTGTGAGATGTAAACAGCCCTAAGACATGCTTGTAATGTGCTATGTCTGCAGTCTCACACCAGGTGGTCTGCAAGTGCAGACAGACATGCATGTTGAGGATGGTCACACAAATTCTTCCAAGCTCTCAGACATGATCCAAGTTGTCTCAGAACCAGTATTAACATCCTGGAACTGTTTTGCAGATCAACTCTGGGAAAAACAGCCTCTAAGAGAGCTCCTATAAACTAAATGCTCTTAATGGGCAGTTAAGTGAGAGGTTGCACATTCGTCCCCAGTTTTTGTACTCTATAGAAGTTGGCAAGCCTCAGATCAAAGAAAGCTATGTAGAAAACTGCAGCCATGAACCTATTATGACAGTAAGAGAAACTTTCTGATATTCTCTTCAGATCACAAGATTACAGAGTAATTCCTGCGTCTGACAAGCCGTTTCCGTAAGCAGTCATGAGGGATCCACATCATCCAGCTGACAACTGTTGTTTCTCCTGGGGGACTGGGATCAACCTGGTAGAATCATCAGCAAATAAAAAAGAACCAGAGACAAAAGTATGAGATCTCTGACACTTGCCATCAGTGGCTGCACAAGAAGGTTGTGGTTTCACCCTCTGATGAGGGTCAGCTCCCAAAAACTGACAGTTACCACCACTGGTTAAAAGTGGCAGCCAGGTTTCCAGCCACAATCAGCCTTCTCTGGGACCCTCCCCAGGGTGAATGCAGCTGCTCCCCACAGCTTTCCTTTCAGCATCAAAGGAAATCTCTTTTCCACTACAGAAGGTCTGAAGGTTAAAGGTTCTCTGATATGGACACGATAGTGACAATTCTCCACAGATACTCCTCCCAGAGCCTTCCCTAAAAGCCCTTTCCTTTCCCTTCCCTGAGTTCCTCAGAGGTAGCACAAGCAATTTGTAAGCACATCAAGTATCAGAAAATGACTATCAAAAAGATCTTGAAGCCAGTAAAGGCGGGATAAAAACAAGAAATACTGAAGATTAGGAATGTTTATTGAAAAAACTCTGCAAACCAAAATAAAACCGAACAACTCAGCCAATGGTAGAGAGAAACTGAGGAAAGGGTACCCACAATACAGGAAAGGACAGCGGTTTGCTTGCACAGCATGAGGTTACTGCTAGAGGAAACCATCAGCACTCAGCTGCTTATGAACACCCTGGGAGTAAACATAGATAAAACTACTTGAAATAGAGAAATTTCTTTTTTTTTTTTCTCATCTAGGAAAACCCTAGGTAATTCCAACCTGCTGTTCATTATCCTAAAGTTTTTAGCTCCCATTCAACAACTCTCACCTTCATCTCACCTTGTTTAAGCAGCTCTGTCAGATGCTGGATGTTAAAAGCCTATTCAGCCTATCCCCTCTCTAAAGCCAGTAAAAGAGAAACACACAGCTTCAAAAGTCACTTCAGATCTTCTACAAATCTAAATTATTTTAGAGATAATTATCTCCACTGACCATAAAGGGAGCCGAGCAAAACACACTCTCAAATTACAGCACTTAGGCAGCATAAATCCAGGCCTGAATACATAACTTCAAAAGGCATGTGATTAGCCGCTCTGGCTTCAGAGGGATAACATCTGTGTTTAAAACCCTTACTGACAACACTGACCATAGTAATGGGCAACATTCTTGTTTAGGAAGGTATTCTGAGGCTCTACACAGACTTTAAAGGGAAGAAGACTACCCCACAGAAACACGTAAACAACTGATTTTCATTGCTAAACACTGACACAGCTGAAGTGTAATCCTTATCTAAATTAATCTAAATTAATTCCTACACCTTATGATTCATAGGACAGTATGTAACTGCTGTGGAAATGGACAGATTCTATTTGCATGTCCAATTCTCAGTTTAAAAGCAGGTGCTTAACTGGAATAATTCTTTCCTGGCTTTCCAGGTTCAAGTGTCGTATCTGAATATCAGCATTGTCAATTCACAAGCCAAAGCAGACCAGCTGAGAGGCACTGACTGAGCATGAATTTTGCATGAAATCATTCTTGGCCATAAGTTACAGAACAGCGTGCACCTGTTCCCAGGCTTTCAACAGGCTTTCTAAGAATTCTGCTAATTCAAATCATTCAAAATAAAATTCCATCAAATTAGTCTTTCATGAAGTACACAGTGCATATCTGCATTTATGCAAGGCTCTAGTTTAAGGGCAGCAGAGAGGCTTTCCATCTGTAACACAGTTTGACCACACAAACACCGCAAGGTAGGGAAGTGTCATTATCTCTGTTTTGCAAACATCACTGAAGCTTGTACGAACCGAACATCAGCAATATCATACAACACATCATCCTCATTTAGGACACCAAAGCAGTAACAATGTACAAGCATTTGGCATTTCAATACAGTCACGCTGCTTTTTCTTTTACAATGGCACTGTTAAAGCCCGCTCAATGGAGGGGTTTACAAACGGAGACCTAAAAAGCACATTGCTGTAAACCAATTACAGATGTACAGCTTGAGACATCAAGTGCTTACTTTTTGTAAGGTACTTAGCATTTTTTATACTGAATCATCTACTTCATAGCAGTGCTCCTACCGTTAAACATGCTGCTACCAGTTTTCAGCACTTCCACTAATCACTCTCCACAGTTGCCATTGGATATTAAAAAAATTACCTAAAGCTCACCTTACAGAATAGAACAGCCACAGGAAAAGTGTATTTGGAGAATTCAGAAAAGGTTATTCAGGGGAATGCAGGGAGCCCTTGCAGGGAAGGTTTCATGGCTACATGTTTCTCCTGGAAGCACTGCCTTCAGGCTCAACCAGGCCAAAGAGCATGCAATAATTTTACCATGCACAGGACCTGTACCTTCTGACTTTAGTGTAGCAGCAGAGGGAGGATTATAGCCTTGGCAATACTGGATATATTTTGTGCAGATAAAAGAATAGCGTGAAATTCTTCCTTTGGAAAACGGCTGTACGGCAGAAGATGACAGGTCTTTTGACATTAGATGACAGATACATTAGGAAAGATGGGGAAGGAAGGAGAACTGGGGTTCTCATTCAGGAAGAGATTCATTTCTGTAGCTATTGCATGCCTTTAACAGGATACATATGTGCGCTAAGCCCCATGCTTTCAGTATGTCCATTAATTTTGATGATTTCAAATTACAGATACACGGGACTTGTGAAGACTCTTAAACCCTATGATCCCTCAGAACACTGGTGACGGGTTCCAACACATAACATCAAACCCCTTCAAACTCCAGACAAGTGCCAAAGA
This sequence comes from Lathamus discolor, assembly GCF_037157495.1. Classification (NCBI taxonomy): domain Eukaryota; kingdom Metazoa; phylum Chordata; class Aves; order Psittaciformes; family Psittacidae; genus Lathamus; species Lathamus discolor. Next base: position 64,564,963 of record NC_088885.1, read on the forward strand.
AACAAAAGGTTTTATTCTATAACAGTGGTTCAACTTAACCCTGGGAACAAGGGGTCTGCATGCTCCATTTCAGGAAGTGAGAAAACCCTAGAACTGCCTACATTCATGAGTCCCAGAACATAAATTGTCTGCTATTTCTTTAATTCCCCCTTGTCCCTCCCTTCCCCATAATCCCCTCAAAACTATCAGTATAAACAAAGTCACATACCCTTCTTTTTAGCGACTTACAAGTGAGGAACAACTCCTAACTGCAAGAGTTGATTTCTCTTTGCAATACCATACACGCACTTGAGTTTGAAGTGGGTACAATACTCCAAACACGAAGGTGTAAGCTTTGGAAACCACCAGAGTGTAAATGGCTGTGAACCTTTGTAATGCATCATTATGTGTTTTGTGTGCTTTCCACACTTGGCAGGTTTGTTACTACCTAGACCCTCCCCTTTCCAGGAAACAGCCCCTTTACCTTGCCGTGTTATGTTATGGTTTGCCTTATATACAGCCTCTGGCAATGCCGTAACTCACTTTATTTCTAAAAAGTAGTAATGACTTTAAAGAAACATAAAAACACAGTAATGTGCATCACAAATGATAACAAGCATATGAAGCTGCCCTTCCTTCCCTTCTGCCCAAGTCAAGGAATAAAGAAAGAACAGTTGAAGTTCAGTCCAGTATTTCTCAAGCGCAGACCAAAACAAGCCCAAGTTACCAGGATTTCTCTGGTAGTTACATCTCAACTTGCTCCTCCATCATAACAACAAGAGCAGAGAAGCCCTCTGACACACTCTGCCTTCAGAAAGCTGCCCCAAGGGAGTTATAATTGCTGGTAAATAACCACATTCTCAGACAACACTGTTCTTCAGAAAAAAAAAAAAAAAGAGAAAAAAAGAAAAAGCAGAGCTTACATAAGCAACAATAAATCAACTACGTCTTTCAGCCAAGTTGAAGATGAGACCAACCTGGTGGTAAAGCAAGATTTCCAAAACTGTATGCTTAGTGCTTACAATTGTAAAGCAGAATCAGTATCATACTGCCAACAGAATGTTTTCTATTTCTCAATTCTGTCAAAACTTCCTTTCAAAAATATTTTGCAATAGTAAGATAACAACTCTTATCCTTTACATGCAGTCACCCCCTCACACACAGTCTGTAAAATGAAAGAAAATCTTAAAATACACAAACTGAAAACATGGACAATATCTGCCCTTAGCTTTGCTTCTGTTAACAGTTATGCCTAAAGTTTAAGGCCTTTCTGAGCTAAAGCATCTATTACTTAAAGCACAGTAAATTTTACCACAATGACAGTTAGAAGACAGTGTCCTAGATGGCAAAGATCACGTTTCAGTATTTTCAGCTCCAATCCAAAAGGACTTGGGAACACTGAAGTTAACAGTGTACTTCAGCTCCTAACAGAAATCTTTATTTCTGTAATGAATACAAAACTACAAATATTTTTCACTAAACACTAGTTCTAGGTACCTAAATTAAGAGGCTAATTTTCATAGAATGTGTTACCTAGAAGTGAAAGTTGAAAATAAATAAACAATGATTTAAAAAATAAGATCAAACTTCAGCTTCCCTAAGTTTCCTGTGTTAAAATCATCAAAACTGAAACACCAAACTATACTCTTCAAAGGATAGTGACTCACCTTTTTTTTCTCCCTCAGTTTTCACATGTATAGATATCTTTACCTTTACTATAATGACCAATTACGACTCACATGACTAGGCTGCTTTTGAGCCAAAGCAAAATCCATTCACCATTTATTTTTTGTTTTTCCTATCCTGCTGCACAAAGTGTAATTAGCCAGAGTCTTAAGAGATGACAAAGCAGCACAGTTCTCTTGCATATATTTGTGTAAAGTAAGACTGTAGAGGGGCATGGGAAGTTTGTTTCTTCCTTTAAACTGTAACTATATGTGGCATTTTGCAGTCCCTGAATACCATTTCTGGGCACTGAGTTAGTTTATAGATGTTAACATCACTAAGAATGGCAGCTGGGGAAAAAAAAAAAGGTGGGGGGGAATAAAACATTTTGAGTGACAGCAGCCATTAAAAGATTCGGATAGCACAAAGCCCATCTTTGTAAAGAATTCTAATAAATCAGTTAATGGAGCCATCTTCTTCCGAATTCCAAACAAATTATTATCTTACTTCTAAATTAGTTTGAACCACTACCTGGTATGATCTAATCAAAGTGAAAGCTTCAGAACATTTGTGTTGTTTCTGTCTTAGTTTCTACCTGAATTCATGACACTTAAGTGGAAACACATTGACCTCTTTACATTTTTAATGCAGAAATGATGCTGTACAGGCACCTGCTCTGACTCAGCATAGTAGAGGACAGCATCATTGTCATTCTCACACACTGAACCTAATGATACTGCTTCAACTCAAACATGCCTTTTATAAATTAGTCCTGTTTTAATCTAAAGGCTTGAAAAATGAAGAATCTTTGTTAGGTTGTGCTTTGACTCCTGGATTTTCATGACTGATATATAAAGGTGACTCAATTATACAGTAGTACTTCATCCCAGAGGATACTGAAGGCATTTCACTAACTACATGAAGTCAAAAGCTTTCTAGTTATCCTTTTCAAAGAAAACATTGGTAACTGCTTAACAATTCAGTCACTGGTGAATTTAACTCTTCAGACTGCCCCAAATTTCAACAAAATAATCATTGCTATTTGCCATTCTGCTTAATAGTGTAAAGTAAAAAAAACAAACACACCACTCACCAAAACCTCAGATGTGTCTGTACAATTTATATGCTCTGGTCTTTTACACTTCTTCCACTAATTTTAGCAAAAGAGTTTATTTGCTTCAAGACAAAGAAATACACCATGATATTTTAAAGAATATGGCAATAGATATCTTCATCATGCTGGATGAAGCCTGGATATTTTTCAGTTCCACCAAGAGTACCCCTCTCCTTCTCCCCTCATGCCACAACCAAACCAAATCAGCCCGGATGAAAGAAGACTTAAGTGCTGCATAATGCAAGATGACTTACTGGGGGAGGGAGGTGGGTACCAAGCTTCTCTGCTGCTTTTTCCCAAAGAAAGACAAAGTCTATGTATTGACATTGGCATATCGAAAACATTTATGAAAACCTTTGGTTTCCAGTTGATAAAGATACATACCCCTATAATACTCAAGCCTTTTAGATAGTCCTGACGAGGTTGGGCTTGTGGCACGCAGCCTGCTAGAACCACTTTCTTCTTCTCTTGTTGGGCTTTCCTAAAGAATGACAGACAGTGTGTTAATATTTTCAACATTGATCATTTTCAGGTTCAAAGTTGAAGTTATTCTGCATGAGACACAGGAAAGCAACTACAATTTCAAAATCAGAAGTAACCTGTCTGAACCTCAGACATAAAACAAACACACCAGAAGAATCCCATATACGAAGCTATCAGGCCACAGCACACATGGCTCAGGTCAGAAAGTATCTACAGAGACCATTGCCACTGTTTATCTTAGACAAACGTACAGCCTTGAAACCTGTATTTGTCACACTGATAGCAGAGAATCTGGTCAAGAAAGATGGAACAGAGATATTAAGCACAATTCAAGAAAACTTACACAGAATGGAAGGAAAAGCCTACACAGGTAAGAAACTCTAGCTCAGAACACAAGCATTTATGTAGCACCAGTCAGAAAGGACCAGTCACATCAAGTCTTCTGATGTTTACTTGAAAATGTTTATTTACTTCTAAATGTGCATTTACTGAAAAAAAGGTTAAGTAACTGTTTACTTAAAATCACACTGAGCATTTTCAAGCTTTTAACTGCTTGCCTTTGGCAGAGAAACATTTGTCTGGATATTAACTTAGAAAATTCCTTAGCTTTGATGCTACCTTAGCACCAAGTAGGAAACCAAAACATGAAGATTAAATGGCTTAACACTGCTCATTTTGTCAGTAATGTTTTGACTCACTTTGAATTCAACACTGAATATCAAGCCATCACTGAATCTTGAAACTACAGGAAGCCCTGAACAAAACTACCGGCTGCATACAAAACAGTGAGATGCAAAACCTGCTTGTGTTCACTAAACTTTGAAGATCATCCATTAACACATCAACCCAACATGACTACCGCATTATAATGTGCAAACCAGCAAAGAAAAGCAGCACTGAATAATTTTAGCAGAGTTGCTAGGTGTGACATATTATGGGTTGCTCTACAAACTATCTTTCACAGTAGCATCCTGTGTCACAACCTCCTGGCAGACTTCTGTCAAACTGGAAACCTTGTAAATTCACATTTTCTCCAGCAATGTATGGATTCATGAAGTGTTTACAATTATGCTGGAACAGGCTAAGACATGTCATAACATTTTTCAGAAAAAATATCTTATCCAAAATACACAATTGCTGACACAATTTCATACTCTTCAGCTTGCTCAAGCTGTCTCCAAGATGAATGCGCTGAAGAAAGACACATTCAACAAGTACAAGGATGCAACACTAAGTATCTGGAGATCTCCAGCAAATGCAAATTTAATGAAGAGAGAAAGAACAACAACAAAAAAACCCAAACCAAAGCAAATCCCACACAAAAAGAAAACAAAACCACACAAAACAGACTGGTGGCACACACGGTTCCACTACACACAATTTTCACTTCATACTCATAATATGGATTTATTTATAAACTACACCTCAAATGAAATCTCACAACATTACACATATTGTAGTATTAAAGGAGATTACAGGTAATCCTACCAAATACCCATGTTAGCACAAAAATAAGATATTTCAAATGAAAAAATAAATATCCTATGCACAGACAAGTGTGAAATAACAGGAAAGTTTATGATGCCCGTTAGCTCGTATGTAACATCACTGCATCACTGCAGTCAATCCCTATAAAATACTTATTTTTATTTTAGTGGGACTTTCAGGAAATCTTCAGACATTCGTCATAGACAGCTGTATTGGTCCTCTACTTGCATGCTAAGGTGTATAATATAAATGCAGACCCTTTCATTTCTTCCTTGATAATATTTCTGTGGATAAAGAACTATGATGAAATGCTAATTTATTACATTGTTTAGACAGGGAACCTAGCAACAACTGTCTGAAATCTGCAATTCTTTTTTTCTTTTTTAAGGGTTTTGCAAAAACTTCAGAGGTCACCTACTTCTACACATCCAAGTGAAAAAACAACCACTTCTTCCATTACCTAAAAATGTCACATAGCACCATGTGACACTCCACTAGCTCAAAGGACAAAAATCACTACTTAAACAGTCTTAGAGACTCAACCTAATGCCTTGAGGCAAGACAATAAGACCTGTCTCCAGCAAACAATGCACACATCCCTAAGAAACTCTGCATCTGGTATAATCTGCTGCTAGCAACAGCAATCTCCATCTACTTGAAAACCTGCGAGCACTACAGAAGAAAAAGCTTTTATTCAAATCTTTTTATCCGAGGTAAAAAAAAAATAAACAACGTTTCCCTTGACACATTAAATGGCATTTTAATGTTATTTCACAGCTTTAACATTTTGCCATATCTTCTGGGACTATAACTGGAGCAAGGGGGGAAAAAGTTAAGCTGAATATTCTCCATAATAAGCATTGCCTTCTTTTAACTTTCTTAAAGTTGTGCAGATCTCCACAGAATAAAGAATTTTGTACACTGAGATTTTTTTGCTTTAAAATGCAATTAAGTGGAAATGTCAGAACTAAATTTTCAATCAGTCAATTTTCATTACATCCATAATACACTGTACAATCCATGAAACCCACCATAAATGAAAAACCATTGTAAGGAAATTATGGAAATTTTTGCTTCATTATTAAGCCGCCACTTCTCTAAATATGCATTCCAGTACTATACTGTCACCTCCTTTTAGTATTGTTTAATGAGCCCTCCTCATATTAACAAAAGCCTACAAAAATTATCCTTCAAAAATCTAGTTAGCTCAGCTACTGTATTAGAAAAGCCTTTATCTTTCAAAAACATGAATAGTGATGAGAATAATACCTCATGGAATCTAGTAGGTGGCATGAACAAATAACATCTTCCCCTTTAGATACCCTTTATATTTTCAATTACATGAAACTTATCTTGAACTTTCAATTTAATTGACTTGGGACACATTTTCTAGAAATACACTCTTCTAAAAAGTGCTTGCACGATATACATGTGAACAGACATTTCATTAGAGGAATTTTTTTTAAAAGAAATGAAATATTTGAGCTACTTCCTAAGTAATAGGTGGGGAACAAAAAAAAGAAATGAGAGAGAAACAGGGGCATAAAAAAAAGGCTGCATACAGCAGAGGACTCGTATACAAGGTCTGTCCTGAGATCTCAGATTATATTCCATGGCAATTCTATTGCATAGACACTGGCATTGCAACCATAACTGTGTTATCAATGAAATATATTCAAATGTTTTCTGCTTCTTACAAAGCAAATGTGAAGATGCAACTAGGATGGGGACAAACTTGTGCCTTGCTTACAAGCACTTCTACTTGTGTTGCTAGGAACCAAACTGCAATATTCTGCTCACAATTCTATGTCACATGTTGTTGCATGATTTCTTTACTTTTGATTTTTGAGCTCACAGAAAATTTGGTTGGTAACATGACACAGATAAAGAAATACACCCTGGGCTTCCAGAAAAGTCCCCTGCAAGAGTTTGCTACATCAGCACTGTGTGCATGGCAACAGTGCTAGATATCATAGCAGGCAGTGCAGGAAGCTGCGGTACCACCTGCACCACTTATTCATAACTCAACAGTTATTCGGGGTGGAATCACCACAGAAAAAAAAGTTATGGAGTCCTCCCTGAGGTTCAAAACAAGGGAAAAAAACAATAAAAATTAAGAAAAAAGTGAAAGCAGAAAAGATGGGTCATGTTCAATGGAAAACAACCTGTGCCATCAGAAGTAATTAGTAACTCACTCTGCTAGATAGAAGCAAGAGAAGCCAGACCATCACTGCTCACCTGCTTGCCTCCTTCTCCATAAGTGGAGCTGCTTTCAGAGAGCAAGCTTTACTACCCATCAAGGTATCCCAGCAGCACAGGAAGGCATGGCAGGCATCTGAAATCAAAAGCTGTCTGTTCTGTAAGGAGCAGAGCTGGCAAACTACAGGCTGGTCATCATGAAAGATACAATTTGCGAAGTGGTGTTCCTACTAGGTAGATAACAATTGACCATACTCTCCAGTAAATTTTTGCATCAGTGAGCTACATCCACCAAACACAGTACTCCCCTGCTCATTACTGTACCAGCACAATCCCAGTGACGTTCACATTAAGATGTATATAGTTAAATCTAATTGTGTAATGCACCAGTGTAGTAGTCTATTCATGCCATTCTCACAGCTTCTATTACACAAAATCCACAAGACCCCTTCTCAGGTATTTTAGAAAGGTGTGAAGCCATAAATCAACAGGATGTTTGTGTCTAGAAACACCTGAAGAAATGTTAGTATACATGAAGAAGTTCTGCTAAGGCAGCTCCAGCTGAATACAGTATGAGCTGGGTTTATGATGAGATCAGGCAGCCAAAGGTTATAAAACATAAAATTGGAGGGATACTACTTCCCAGGCTGTAGAAATAATGATATGTCATCTCTGGGGAAAAAGAATCACTATTTCACTGCAGACTCAAATGTGTGAAAGATCTTCCAACCATCTCATCTGCTGAATTAATCAGTAGGAAGCCACTAGTTTTAAAGAGAGCCCAATATCCCTGGAATGAAAAGATAGTGCTTGTATAGCATCTGGAATACATTCTTGAAAATCCATAAAATCACACAGCTATTTTCTGTTTGAAAAATTACAAATGGTAATTTAACTGAGGCTTTACAGGCTTTGAGCCAATCTAATGTCTCATTACTACCCAAAGGCTTGCTTCCAATCCTCCCTGTCTCTTATTACCACTCCTACCTTTCTCCAGTTACCCCTCCTCCTTCTCACTTCTGGCCATCTGGTATCACTCCTTCGCTCAAAGCTCTGTAGCTCACTGGAGCATTCCAGGGCCCCAGTGAACTCACTGACACAGAAGAAACCTATGGAGCTGGGTTTGGGGGTATGTTATCATTTTATTCCATTAAGTTAGCTCATGGGAGAAGGGCTACAGAGGGCCGAAACAGAGGTTAAGGGAAAGCTGTTGGGAAAGAAATGGAAAAACAGAAGAACATGGAACTCCTCGTTTCATCAATGGTCAGCTTGACAAGTCTTATGAAACCTTGAAAGCCACAATATACTGACCAGCATGACTGAATAAAAAGCAGAAAAAGATGTAAGAAACTCATACACATGCTTTTGAGGTTAGGGACAGCCCCACAGTCAAAGGCATGTGGAAAACCTGAGGAAAGCTTGTCGACGTCATTAATTAGAGCAGAACTACTTCAATCTACTTAGGCCTGTCAGCTTCTTTGTACACTTCCACAGCCCTGAAAGAATTACCATATTTTCCTTGTGAGATATGTGAAGATGTAAAGTTAATTTGAGGATGCTTATGCTAATTACTGGAGTTTAGTAAATTGCTCTTTGAGGACCAGTCTAACAAAGCAGCCCTCTAGTCACCATGCTGCATCCTCTGTCTCCTTTGGTAAAATCCATTAAGAAACAAGTACACATTCAAGGTGAAAAAAATTAGGTGCCCATTTCCTCCTGAGAAAAGCAAGCATGTCTTATCTGAAAATACTTCAAAAAGACATAAATGCTTGTTACATCAGCCTCCAAACTGAGGTTGTAAAGATGTTCCCCAAGCAAAAATAAACAAACAAAAGCATAGAGGTATCCTCCTCCAACAGAGCTTTTCATAGGAGGTGAAAAGTCAGATGTCAGAATAACCCCAGGACTCAGAGGTCACATATCAAATTATTCCCAAATTTCTGAAAGGACATACCTGAGGAAGAAACAGTGTATTCTATCTACATTTGGACAGTCACAGTATCTGCGTGAACAGACATTACGCTACTTGTATCTTATCTACTCAGGAAAAAAAGCGTTTGAATGCACTACTCAAACTTCTGCTCTTCGCAAACGCAACAGATCCATCCAGGCTCTTGCAGTAAACAGTTGAGTTCATCACTCCAAAATGATGGTTTAGAGCAGCTTCCGAGCTACGGGGAATTTTCCCAACACAGTTTATGGCATTAGCTCTAATATCTTGAATTGAATTTCGTCCTTTCCCTTTAGCTTCTACCTCTGCTTTCCTCCAAGTGCAAGCATTTTTGCATTCTTTTTCCTACTTCAAAAAAGACTTTATTCTCTCCCTTCAAACTTGAAAATTTAATCACATCTGAATTTATGCTTGCATATAGAGATGGACTGTTTAATCAGATACACTTGGTTTCAAAACCAGTGAAAGGAAATCTGAAAATTCACTTGGAAAAGGACATTAAACTTATGGTAGATTGAAGAAATGGAAATGAAAATCATTACAGTGGACTTTTAAATAACCCATTTGACTCTTACCCTATTCTTCTGTTCTTTCTACACGTATTCCTGTAAGAATTGTAATATTCTATTGTATTATTTGTGGTGTATCTCTTCTGTATGTTTTGTTAACTGACCATTCATTCTACTTCACCTTTCCAGTCTTCCCACTCTTAGTTCAATTCATCATTTTAAAGATAAAGTAAGTGCAGTTTAGGGCACAGTATTATTTCAATTAATTTGTGAAATACTACACTGCCTCTCAGGTTCCAAATACAGGCAGGCTTCAAGTTACATGCATGCACAGCCAATGTTTGTAATATAAAGCCTTGTTGATACAACGGCTAAAAGCTGAAATTAGTGTTGAATGAAAATTAAACAAACTGATTTTTTCTCCTCGGAGGTGCAGTATGTTTCTCAATAACAGACTACCTACAAAATAAAAACAGGATCACCAGAAGAAGCTGCTGTTCTAGGAGCTATTAGGAGCACTTTTAATTTTTTTTAAGTATTTCACACCAGGAAAATTTTTCCATCAGGTAAAGAAGGTGAAAAATCAAAAAAAGAAAGGGTGCAGAATTGACATGGTCTAAACACACAGAGCAGTACCTCGTACTCAACATGTTGTTCTACTGACTCACCAGAACAAAACCCCTGGAGATCTCTATGCTGTACCTGACATGGGATGTTCGGATAAAAAGTCAAGGATAACACCAAGAAGCAGCTGAGGACGAAAAGTCACAGATATGAAGGGCAGCCAAAATTCCGATCATCTAGGCTTTTTGTTATTCAAAATCAGGTAGCTATGACTATTACATGAAAGGGGGGAAAAAATATCTTCAAGAGCCACTAAATGCGGTTTTCATTATGTGTGCACAGAAGACTGCCAGAAACTATCCAACAAAGAAAAAGGGAACAAAAATCAGTGAGGCTGTTTTTTAAACAGAAAGCTGCATTGACTGTTTCCATCATGGAAATGCTATGTGAGCAGCCATACTGTGACTAGTTTTTGTCAAGAATTCTGCAATAGATAAGGACTATAGAATGACTGAATGAAACAGAAACGAGAGACACAGAGCAGAAACAAAAAACGAGGTTTAGCTCCTCAATACTGGAACCTTCATTCTGTCCAAATTGCACTGCATCACACATTTCTTTTAACCTTTTATTTGAAGTTTATTAAACTCTTCCAGTAAAGCTTAGTGAGTTCTTCCTAATCTAAAGCCATGAGAACCATTTTATTTAATTCCTATTCATCATCATAGTATCTGAATATCAATAGAAGTAACAAATTACATATTATATTGTCTTTTATGCTGCTTAACCTTGGCTTTTTCGAATTAGGGAAATGTAGGTTGAAAGGATTTCTAGAGGTCACCTAGCATAACCTCCTGCTCACAAGTGGACTACTGACAACATCACTGACTAGCCAAGGCTGGAAAACTTGCTGTCACTTGTTACTTCTGGTCCAGTCAAGCACAACTTTGTTCCATAAGGGCAACCGCCCTTCAAGTAATTACAGGCCTCTGTCAGATTATGCACTAGCCTCCTATGTACCACTCATGACAACCTGACCATTTTAGCAGCCCTTCAAAGGATCCGCTTGTCTCATTGCGTCTCTCAACTGACCCACTAACCCCAAAACACGGTAATCGAAGTGAAGCCCCACCAAGTAAATAGGAATAAACGTCTTCCCTCAATCTCTTGTTCCTGTACGTTTTATTCACAACTGAGTGACTCATGACAGTTGCTTCATGTTTCTTGGTCCTCACCATATATCTCACATTCTTTGCAAAAGACTACTTAGCCAACTGCCTTATTCAATAGACTACAAAGCTGTGTTAACTAACTCTTCATTAATAGCTTCAATTTGTGATTGTTTTATACCACACCTAAAAGAATGGTAAAGATGAAAACAGTTCTCCATGCACTACAGTCTGACATACACATTTGTTGGACAAAAAAGTCTGGTTTCTGTATTGTAGAAGCACTAAGATGCTCTACCACACACAAAATCATCACAGATCCTGAAAGCAACAGACTCCTACACTGCATTCACTTGATGCTTTACAAGGGCCTTGCACCACATGCCACAATATAAACTGAAGACATTACTATTCTATTTTCTTTGGAGACTGAAGCTTTGAGTCTGTGATTAAATGTAGAGATTCAAAAGTGTATGACAATTATTCAAGAAGCTAATCCTACTTCTGAAGAAACATTATTTTGTCTTTTTCTACTCAGGAATTTTTAAACACATTATCAAAACCAAAAAAATACAAATAAAAATTAAATTCCCAGGTGACTTGAATGACAACTGCACTTTGCTTTTGCCTATACAATCCCTGTACACAGTTGTCACTGATGCTTAAGCATGGGAAGGGAGACGATGCTATTAGAAAGCAGGAAGCACAAAAGTGCATCAAGCACTGTAAGATGGCTTGAGTGCAAGATGGCTTTAATGCACTCCTACTGTGAGGTGGGACTCGGAGTACCTGCATCTGCTTGCCACTAACAATTTATGCAGCACTCTTGCTTCCACTGTGGTTTAGGCTTTTTGATGTGTATGGCTGGGAAAACATTTGCATGGGGAGTGCCTATAAAATGAAGATACAAGCCATAGAAGTAGCTCTGAGAAACTAATACCAGTTTTGTCATCTAAATTAGTTCAAAAATTATTATTTAAAGAACTAAAAATTCTAACTTCTATCAGAGTTGAAGGGGTAATATATCTAAGCATATTAGGTTGCCTAAGAATGTTCCTAAAATAACCATGATATCACTCAAATAGTTTTCACCATAGATAATATTTTACAAGTTTAATACACTGACAGGCATTTCATGGGGATATTAATAAATGCATGGGCTCATGAAAATTTTAGGTCACATGCATGTCTGTAAGGTCAAAACAACTTAAAGGATTCAAACAACATACATAGCTCCTATGTCTTAACACAACATTTCTAACAAACAACAATCCAGCCTGGCTTGGATATAAATATATGCACTTGGATATAAATGTATGTACACACACAACAATTAATTTACTCTAAAAGCTCTATTTCCTTTTTATTTTCTTCTAAATTTCCCATAAACTTCAAATCTCACAGATTAATACCACCACTCTAGAGCACCTACTTAGCTTTACATACACATAGAAGGAATACTGAAGAATAAGCAGAGGAATGTCAGGAGAAAGGTCTCATTGCAGTATGCTATTGATCAGTGGCTTTCTAAAGATAATCATCTATCATGAGAGCAATGGGTAATTTTTAAAGGTTGAGTAGGACTTGCAAAATAAAATGAGCTATGTGCTTTAAAGATAAAGTTTCTGTAATGATCTTTAACCTTTTTATCTCAGTCCGGTTTCTGATGAGATCACCCACAGGTCTGTACAGGAAATGGAAACAGACTCCAGCTGCCCGCTCCTGGGGCTCCCAAATGTCCTTTGCATGAGAGATTCATGCTCTTATTAATGCCCTAATGAAAAGGGCCTTCAGTATTAAAGCTGTCTCCCTGGACTTCAGATGCATAGTAAATTCATGCAAAAGTTGTAACTCTCAAGTTTCTCTGGAACGTATAAACAGTTGATTATAATAATATCATCAATCTCTACACACCTCTAAGTAATATTAATTGCTCAAGTAGCATTTCCTATACAACCACTTCGTATTTTTAATTCCTTTCTATTTTTAATACAATATACATCTCTGCAGACTAAAAGACACCTCACACCAGGAAACGATACTAAATAATGCAATGCTCTGCATTAAGGTCACTTTATGCAGCTCAGACTTCTAGTGAATCCCACTGGAAATTATCATCTTGTTAAGAAACCTTGGAAAAGAAATCCATCTGCTCCTACCAGGAGTTTCAAAGAAATCTCTTCTACAGTTTTCCAACACTGCAGAATTTGAGAGGATAGGAGAAGTGCTAACTGCACAACTTACACCCCTGAAATTTGCTCTAAATGATTCTGCACAGTTTTTTGCCAAATTTTCATAGCAACTCAACAACATTTTTCAGACTTGGATTACATTAAGTGTATAATATTTTTTCTTTGAAATACTGCTTCATTAATAAACATCACGTTTTTTTCCCATCATAACTTATATACAAAGATTCAAAGTAGTAAATAGGTAATTGAGTCTTTATTCTCAACAGTCTACACCCAGGAAGATCTTCCCCTGTCATCAAGCAGAAGTTTGGTTTCAAACAGGTGCCAGATGGAGTCAGAACTTTTCTTTTAAATAAAGCTCAATCTGGGAAATTGAGCACCGCACTCACTGAAGCTCTTTTCAAAATCAGAAACCCATTCATCAACTTTTCACATTCCTTGCTATTGGGCAACAAAATCCAGGTTTCTCTAGAACCCAGGGGAGCAAAGTGTGCTTTAAACTTGTCTAAGATACAAAACTCCGTAGAATATGGGTTTACCTATATAAGTAGAAGGTTGGTTAAATTCTTCAGTGAGTGACTGTAAGCATGAACTTTTAAGCATGAATGCTGCAAGCATACACTACAGAATTACAGAAGTAAAAACTTACATTCTGCATTGCTGTTACCAGCAGCTCAACCTGATGGAATATTTTTAAGGCATCTTAGATTTAATAGTATAGAACACTAAGGAGTGAACACCTTAGGTTGCTTCCCTGATTTTAATAATCCCCTTTTCCATAGAGCTAGACAGTGCTGCACTGCTTACTTCCCCACACCTTTTTCTTTTTGGAGGGGGGTGTTTTGTTTTGTTGTTAATTAAAACTCTTACCCTTTTATGGGCCCTGATTACGGATGAAGTGAAGGCCAGAGCTACTCTTACGACCTTCAGAAGATTTGAGAACCTCCACTCCTGATGCACTTTGCTTAAAATGCTGTTATAACTACATTCTCCCTCCCTACTCCCATGAGCATACCGAAAATGACTCTTACTTTCCGCCTCTGTTCACAACATATATCAATTTATGGAATATCCACTTACTCTATGATTTCTGCCAGTATTCGCCACTTTCTGAAAAAGCTATCAGATGTTATATGCAGGAGCATCTTCCCTCTGATGGGAATAAGGCAAGCTCAGACAAGGCCCTATGTGTAAAGCGAGGTTAGCTTAAAGGGATATTGAACTATTATATTTATCTTCTAAATTATTTCCCTCCTTATGGAAATAAATGTATCTATAATAACATTGACATGGATAAACTGTGTTTCCACCCAGTCTGAAATGTCTGCAGTATCAGAAAATCACAAAGTCAGTAACACATACAACAAATCAGAAAACAGTAATAGTTTTGCTGCAGCCAGCTTATCTCAAACTGTGCCTCCAACAACTTTCACTTTAAGTAACCCAGAAGAAAAAGTAGATAAATATTTTACTATTCATGCATTAGCTTTATCAATTTTAAAGCACGAAACCAGAGCATGTGTGGTGTTCACAATGACTTATAATATTCAATAGGACTGCTCAAGCTCTAAAGGACATGAATAATTTGAGACTTTGCACATAACTCTCAAAAGTTATAAATTTTAAAAAGCCAACCCCTTAATTTCATGTTCTGTATTCTAAATAGCATGCATTTAACCTTGACATCAAAATGGACAAGTATACTCTCCATGTTTTCAGCTTACTGTACACTTTAACATTTTACAAACTATATCCACTGTATTGGTATTGAACATCCTGATACTGAAGAATTTGCAACACATTCATTGGATTTACTACTAATACAACTCAGAATAATTTGACATTTTTTTTCTCCTGCAAAGCTGGACATAATAAAAGGGATACATAACTTGAAAAGAAACCGTTCAAGGTACCAGCAGTTTCCCCAGAACAGAATTTGCTGCCCGTTACTACAAAGAAGTCATACAGTGCTAATTCAGCTATATCACCAGCGAATATATGGAGTATAGACTGTTTCTATCCAGTCATCATCTTCCAGAATTTATCTAATCCTTACCACTCACTTAAATTCCTAATTGCACCACAGGAAGTGCTTGGAAGAAGTTTGAAAGCATATATTCTCTTTCTGCTGCTCTCAGACTCCCCAGCTATATGTACCTTTCCTTCTGTAGATGCAGCACTCCACCTGCCACAGGACCATTGGCCAATATTTCAGAAAGACCAGAATACCAGACTGGCAGTTCTGTACAAGCCCAAGCAACACTGGATGTTTTTTTCCATGATTATCAACAACAGTTTCCTCTATGAACTATAAATCATGCTCTCCTATCTTTTGCCTACCATACAGTGGACTTTAGGATAAAGAGATCTTCTGATTAAATCAACAGGCTGGAGCATCATACTTCATTGTTGTTATTGTTTATTTTAATATTAACCCAACATTAGCATGCTCCTGGCCTGAGGGAATTTTCTCAGCATTCCAAGATTTGTTAAATTTATCATCCATCAGTTATCACCGCAGCCCACAGAGTTTAAAAGAGCTAGCAGATTTATACACTCTCTATAAATATGTATAGGATACACTAAGTATGTATAATAACTATACATTCTTAGTGCCACTTCAAAATTGGTAGGATCTCTCTTTTTAGTTCTAATGTACATAGCCTTGCCCTTACTCATAGATTTCCCACCATATTCCATTCATATTCCCCACCACAGATATTCCCTTAATAACATCAGATTCTCTTTCCTAAAAATCTAGTTATATAACCCTCAATATCGTATCACTTTCCATTCCCCCTATCTCCTACATATATCTAAATAAAGCTGCCTTAACATCACCTTATTAGACCTTTATTCCATATTCCCTACCCTTCTTGATTATCAAATGGTGGACTAGCTGAGAAACTGTTACCACACATCTCAAGTGTAAATTTATCTTCTCTGATAACTTCACCTGTTTCTGTAGATCTTTCTGAAAGTTCAACTCATTATATGGATAATCTCCAACAAAGACAATCAGCTTCATACCGTCATTCATCCTTATCAAACTATCAGTCTGAAATCCATTTATGATTTCACCTTTACCCAACACAGTCAGTTCAAAAATAAATATAAACTCATTTAGGGTAGAACAATGTTTATGGTAAAAAATACACACTTAAACGTGATGTTTAAAGATTGCCGAAAACCACAGGTCAGTTCCAAAGCCAGATGAACGGTCCAAACAGGTCAGAGGGACAAATAGTTGCGTAGGAAGACACCCTGTTACACTGAACTTCCATTTGTCAAGGAAATCTTACACCAGCAGAAATTGCCCATCTGTTGCATACAAAAATAGCAAAACCAGTTTGTTTGCATTCCCAGTAAAAGCTAAGCAATGGGGAGGAAGCAAGATACATCTCTGTTTACAAGCAGGCTTCCAGGAAGAGTGAAGTAGAAGTTACTTGAAGTCGACAAGGACTCCTCGCCACTGATAGCGGGAGGGAAGCATGGGAGGGAAGAACAGCCTCCCACTTTTACTGAAATCACCAGAGTTTGCTACCATAACAGCACAAAAACAGAGAAATGGGATCCTACCAAAGTCAGTACAAGAATTATATCAAGCAAAATCATACAGTCATATGGTATGAATTTAAGAAATTCTCATAAAATCATCACAGATCATGGCTTTACTTGAAGACAGAACATCTTTCTCTTTAGGCAGCAGAGGAGCTACTGTTTGTCCTTTGCAAAGAACAAAACTAATGGAATTACAGGCTGATAATTCAGTCACTTTTTCCCAGCTAAGTCATTTGCATTGCAAGAAAAATCCGATTTTTGCCTAAAAACTATGTGCCCAAGAAGCTAACTGGCTAAATATTTTAGCTATTTCCAATGCACATCTCACAGCCACTGTTTACAAAACATTCCAAAGACATTATACAATTTCACAAGAAACACAAACACCACTGTATGGTATCAAGAGTTTTTAAGCAGTAACTAGAAGCAACAGAGCAACAGTTTCTAATTACCTGCTTAAAAAAAGCACACAACACTTTAATTCAACACGGGTAAGTAAGCCCCAATCATACTTTTGTTACTTCTGTTACCCCAAACCACAGTTTCTATTAATGATTTAATGCACTCAAACAGCCAACACAACGTTTATGACTCAGTATGCTACAGAATCCATAACGTCTCCTGCAGGAGGGCAATTACAATGCTATTAGTTTGTGCTACTCCTCTCAGAAACCTGTGGTTGTTGAAGCAGGGTTTCAGACTCTATTACTTCCACAAAGATTTCTGATCGAGTGAATTTATCTGAAACAGGAGTAAAAAATGGAAAGCCAGTCCACATAAACCAGAGAATTTTAACTCTTGTACATGCAAGCTTCTGGAAAGTTTGGTCTTGTTTCTACAAAAACAGTATTTATAATAAACTGAATGTGCTGAACAGGCTAAAGACTCATGACAGACATCAGACGATTCTGAACCATAGTTATGAAGGTCAAGGTTTGATCTTGAACTCTACTATTAGAAAAGAGCATTATCAAAACAAAACCTCCTCCACATCAAAACAACAGATCGCTAATAAGTATTGCTCACTAAATCAGAATTGAGCTTTAAGAAATCTAGGGAAGCATGAAGATACTACCACATTAAAGAAGAATTCATGGCATATGTAAAACTTTAGGTACAAAAAGTACCAGACACTGAAAATCTTCCTTTTGCAGTACATATTTGCATTGCTACTTTCATGTGTTTTTTAAACAGTGAGTGAGGGAAAGTAACTTTTCCACACACACTACCTGATTTTGAAAAAGTATAGCATGAGACATACCTGAGTAGTACTGCAAGATACACAGCAGAAGCAGAAATAAGAATTTCTAGTTTTCCAAAAAGGTCTTTTAAACAACCAAAATTCAACTGGTTTATTATTCTGAATAGCAGATTTTTAGCATTTGTGTTCTTTTTCTGACCTGCGATAAATTAGGATTGCATTGTTGAAGAAACTAACTTATGTCAATTTGCTTTAGAACTGAGGCCTCAAAGGTGAAGTTTTATGTGGGCTCTGACTGATGGGATCTTGGCTGAATAATTCACATAAGCTAGGTCAAATTCCTTACCTCGCAACAAGGTGGATCTGTTTGTGCTAAACAGTTCAGCAACTTGCAATTGGGGGGTGAGGCACTGGAATGGGTTGCCCAGGGAGGTTGTGAATGCTCCATCCCTGGCAGTGTTCAAGGCCAGGTTGGACGAAGCCCTGAGTGGCATGCTTTAGTGCAAGGTGTCCCTGCCCATGGCAGGGGGGTTGGAACTAGGTGATCTTGAGGCCCTTTCCAACCCTAACTATTCTATGATTCTATGAATAGCACCAGGGAGGGGGGCAACCGTATACCTTGGCTGCATGGTGGACAGCTTCTGGAATGCTGCTTACCAGCTCAGAGCTGGAGACATTTACATCTGAAAGTCACGGTGAGCTGGGAACACTTTTATCAGACTAAAGATAAACCATGAATAAATCTACAAAATACTTGTCTACTCTGCATCATAAAATCTGAAGTGTAAATAAAACTGCTGTCCCTCAGATATCCTCTCAACAGTACCGTAATACATTAGTTAGCCTCAGGGGAAAAAACTCTGAGATCAACCTCAACTGGTAAAAAAAAAAAATACAAGGTCATGTCACTACATACTTGCATGTTTAGTGTGTACTGATGTTGAACACACAATGATCTGATTTATTATCTTAAGTTTATTAGGCAAATGTAGGAGACCTTGAACTCTTTCTGTACTAATTAAGGGTAACTATTTTATTTGAATTGTGTTGCTTCTCATGTGTTCTCTTTCCCCTTAAAAATAGCATCTCAAATACTCATCAGATGAAAGGACTGACAAACAAAAGCCCTGAGTGAGCAAGGAAAACAAACAAAGGCCTTTGTAATTTTGTGTACAGAACCTATCTACAGGGATATAGCTTGTGTAGCTACCAAATACCTTCTGTAACAGTGCATTTTATACCCTCAACATTCTAAATTTGCAGGAGAGATGAACATTAACACCTTCAAATTTTCCTTTTCCAGTAGCAATAGAGTATGTGTAGGTAATAGACAATTTCTTTCACTAAAATTTTCAAGTGTTCTTTTACATACTAAATCTTCATACCCATCTAGTTAGTTATTATCCAGTTCTTACTGTGGCACATATCTAGACAGAGACTGAAGCGGGCTGAAGAGGCAATAAACAAAGAATTATTACACCTGAAGTCTTTACTGCAGATCCTTTAATCTACCTAAGTTAACAGTGTTCTTTGTTAGCACATCTGATGCCATTCCACCCCCTGAAACATTTCATCCACTTCTACACTGAAGGAACAAAACAAACAAAAAAAAATCCTTATCTTCCATCCAAAGAAGTTATTGCTCTACATTAATGAAGGATTATTGATATAAAACAAAACATAGTATCACAGCACACAGAAATATGTGCTGATAGTTGGATGAAAAAAAACTATCTCAAGCATTTCTCATACTAAGTTATTTGTTATGCTGACTTCGATAAAGATGATCTAACCGTTAAGTAAAAAGTAAGACTATTTAACTTATTAAATGAAAGCTTAAACTCAGAGGGGACCTCTCATTTAACCATTTTTCATGAAAAAATACATATTTAAAAAGACTTGAGCACTGCAAGTCACTCAGTCTGCATTGTCTTTTCTCTTTGTTCCCCATTCCCAACAGCGGAGATTGCACGAACATTTGCAAAGAACACTTTAAAGACTAGTTCAGGCACTTTTTCTGAAAGTTCACTATTTCACTGTTTTACTTTTGAATTTCTTTGCATAGCTAGAAGGCTAATCGAACTTACCCTTGTTATTAGTGTGCAAGGTACAAAGAGGAAGATATGTAACAAGGAATCTTCAGTACTTTCTGTTAAGAGTGCTGTACATTTAGACCAAGGTTCTTATGCATTACATTTTCTTGATTTTTTTATTTATTTTTTTCCTTGGAGGTGAATGAGAAGGGGAGCATTATTTCAAAAGGATAATAATAAATAAACCTAAGACTGTGTCAACAGGAGGCTGGCCTGCCAGCCAGTACTAGCACTCTGGTGTGCCAGGCCAGGAAAGTGAAAATAGAAGGCACCAGGCTGAGCCAGCATAAGGTGGAAAAAGCAGATGATACAAGAAAGCATAAAGCAGAAGGGATATAAAGAAGGCAAGGTATAGCAGGGTAAACACATTACAAGAAATGTTTAGTGATTTGCCAATGCCTATGAGATCTCTCACCCTGCCTTCAAGTTTCGCAAGTGCTACTGGAGCCCATTCCCACCAAGCTGACAAACTGGAATGACTCAAATACAGTGCTGTACACACTGACCTCCTAAATGCTCTCCCAAAAGAACTTGAAGCTGTTTTCCCCCTTACAGACTACCATCATAACCTCTCAGCTTAACACCACAAGTTAGAACAAGCATTTGTTACACTGCTTTAAAAACACACAAGCAGAAAGATTCCAAGTCTCCTCTATCTCAAGTAAAGTATTTGAGGAAACAACATATTTCAACAGTTGTATGTAAAATCATCTACAGAATATATTAAAACAGCACAAAACTCAGCACAGTTATGCAATGGATTATTGTTGATTTATCATCACTGTGTAACTTACTTTACATTACTAAATGCCGAATGCAAGAAGTTGCATAATGTTATTTCCTGGAGAGCAGGGCAGTCATCCTCAGTGCGAAGCAACAAAACCAGTCTGTAATCAGACACATTCATTTCGACTGCTGTGTGGTAACTATGTAAATAAGCTGCTAAACTTGACAATTTCTCAGAACACATACATGCATCTCCTAGAATAACAAATGCTCTAATTTTCACAGTGCAACCAATACAAAGGACTTAACATTTCTAAGATTACAGTATGCAGAATTACAATTATCACAAAGACTTTTAAGACCATGTCCACATTACTCCAGAATTGTCTATTATATGCTCTCAGGTTAATTTAAAACATTTCCATTCCTAAATGAAAACATTTATGTTTCCATTAAATGGTTATCTGGTCTGGATCTGTCAGCAATTTCTTACCACTGTTTTAATACTGCAAGTACCTTCAATCAACACAGGGGTTTTCCAAGTTACATATCAAACTATGTAGTAGTAGTGTGATAAGAGACAATTCTCATAAACAAAGGTTAACGGAGTAGGACTTCTCATGTATGTATGAAGGCACTAATATTTTACAGAAGTTGCTTGCTACATTAAAGCACTGCTGCTAGAAAAAGAATATTAATCCCTGTGATGATCCAAACAAAAATAACTTGCATAAATAAATTACTGTATATTTATCTCCACGTGTAATCACACTGTGCAAGTTACCAATTTCTCAACACGTTTTTCCTGTAACTACTGAATAAATATAAAGGGACTGCCCAATGGTATGTCTATTCTAATACTGCAGATACAGCATGACAACCAAAAGCAGAGTGCACTTCATTCCTGCAATTCATTGCCTAAAAGCCCAGATCCTCTCACTTTACTACTTACTTTCCTTCACTCCTGCTTTTAGACTTTCTCTACCTGTGCTATACTTCGCCAGCCAAAAGAACAATACAGTCCAAGTGCTTTCTGCTGTTGAACAGAGAAATATATTTACTCCTGTGTCTGATCACAATACAACAAAATCTCTTGGTGTATTCTGTACTACAGATTGCCTTTCTGCACAGGAGCTGGTCCTGCCCAGCCCCTCAGCTATAGCTCTGTTCCAAGTCAATGATGAGGCTCAGAGCAGAACACAATCAAGTAGAGATTATGAACAGATGACTTATGAGGAACTCTACCAAAGGGGGAAGAACAAATTGTTAAAACTCAAAAGAAGGGTGGCCAGAGATATTTTCCTCTTGATCCCATTGACAGGCAAGTTTTTGTTTTGTTTTAAAGAAATGCAGAACTTTTTATCCTGTTGCTAACCAATCTCTATCATATACTTACCTCCTGCCTTCTCTCACAAAGTGGCTAAAATCGAATTGTGGGGTTTTTGTAGGTAAGCAATTAAAAACACTAGAAGCCACGAACACGGTTCTATTACATCAACACACGACTGATACATATGCAAAACTGAAGGTTCCAGTAGGGCCAGCTGCTGAGAGTCATATCCAGTGACCACTTGCAAACACAAGTGTTCATTATTTGTGTTGCTTGAAAAAAAATCCACAAGAAAAAAATTAGGTGAGGAGCATAATTAGTCATCACCACCATGAAAACCTGTGCCTAATCAGAAATCTGTAAGTGCTTAATTTTTGCTTAGCAGATTGGAAAAGCTGGCCTCGAGATCTGCATGTCTAGAGTTTGTGGATTATCATTAAGGGGAAAGCAGATGGCAGAAAAAGAGGTCTTTTAGATTACTTGCATAAAGAATGATGTTCTGTCTTTGTTTCCCAGAGGTCAGACAAGTCACTAATAGGAGAAGGCCCACCAAGCAACACACATGAGATGGAAGGACGGCTTAGGTGGATCAGGAAAGAACGCATTTATTGACTGTAAACAATTCTGGCTTACAAAATGGAAAGGTGATCAACAGATCAACAATCAGCTCGCATCTCTCGCATGGGTCATCTTCTACATTCATTTGCATTTACATAATGCAGTAACAGCCAAGGTGAGACCTTGAAATCAGTTCCAACAGGATTCAGCCTTCTTATCTGTAAGTTTGTCTGATGCTCTAGCTACAACTCCACAATCTGCTAAGCATTATTAGTATTAGTGAGGAAAAAAGTACAGTAATTGTTAACAAACACGCAAATTTTAAATTGTTCACAGGGAAAGTTCTGGCACAGAGTCAACACTGCAGCTGCAACTCTTACCAGACTTCTTCGCAAATAGGCAGAATACACATCAAGCATTAGAAAATACAGACATATTAATGGAAGCTGTAAACTTTTTAGTTTGGAAGAGTTAATAAATTCAAATTAGAACAGTGGGACAGATGGGGAAACTGCTAAGCTAACATAAAATTGCATATTTCAAAGGCTGTTTTCTGGCATGATAATAAAATAAGATAAATCTGCTAGAAACCATGCCTGAGGCAAGTAGAAATATAATCAAGTCAGCGCCTGAAAAGCCCATCTTCCAAAGGCTAGTTGCTCTGTTCCCAAGGAAGCAGCTATAATTATCTTCTCAACTACCTGATTCATGCCGTTAAGTTTAATGAATTTAACTGTTTGTGAAAGATTTAACTACTGCACAATAAGAGTTAATAAATTCCTTGTTAAAAATAAAATAAAATAAAATAGAATAAAATAAAACAAAATAAAATAAAATTAAAATAGCATCTCTTAAAACATCCCCTGACAAGTCACAATATCTGGGAATAACCCGATGCCCATTTGGCTCACTAAAGACCCCTACCAGAACGCTCTACTTCAGTATCACTAAGCATATGTGAAAGCTAGCTTGGTAGGCATATATAGCAGACAGATGTTTCAGCATGTCATGATATGCTAGATCTGCCTATCCCATTGCATGCTAGAAAAATCTTGTTATTCAAAAAAAAAAAAAACTAAAGGCTTGGAATAATGCTGCTTTGCATTTTAAGTATCAGCTTTCATCCAAGGATCATAAATGCTTTCTTTTGTCCAAGAACCATTTTTCTAACCTCATATCCACAAGGTGTATATCCTTCTTTATCGCAATGTTACAACCCCAAAAAGTAAAGAGTGACTTGTTCGAAGTCACTCAAGCAGTAAAACCACAACCATGTTCCAAAATCCAGACCATCATTCTGTTGTCAAAATTTAGCCAGCCTCACATGGTGGGAAACAAGAGACAGACTGGCTACAACTTTTTCCACTTCAGTGGACAAAGGTTTCCCTTTAAGTGTGTTTACGACATTGGAACCACTAGAGCCAAAAATCTGCCTAACATAAAATGAAGCACACTCAGACTTTCACTGCCCAAGTGCTGCACAAACCCCCCATCTCAGAAAGATGACTGGCAAACATTCAAAGTGATGAGTAAACCAATCTCCCCCAATATGCCATTTCTGATAAGGTGTGAGGGGAAAATGAAACTCTTTGCATTTAGGCTTAAATAACTTGGACTTTGTTCTACCTGCCTCACATGATCGATTTAACTTTACAAGGTTAAAGCAAAGAAATCTTTTAGAAAATAACACTGTGTCAAAGGCATTCTCTTTTCCAGAGAAAAGACCAAAATGCATGAGAGCAAAGAAGGAGCTGTTAGTTGTCTGGCTCCAGCCAGTTGGCAAACTCATATCCCCAAGGCCAGCCTTCAGACTCAACAGATCCGAGATGGAAAACTCACGACTACCTGAAGTCAAACTCAGCCGCACACAGGAAACAGACAGGCATGCTCTCCTTCCTGACTCCATGTGTGGCAACAACTTCATTAAGTTTATTAACATTTCTTACACACCAAAACAGTTTAGCTGAGCCCAACCACACTGCTTTAGCGTGGTTTAGATACCATGGATTTTCAATGGTAAATTGTCCTGAAATATGATGAGCATGTATCATATACGCACTGCTTCAATGAAGACTGAATATAACTGCAGTACAAACTTAACCTCCTGAAGCATTTCCTAGATGTCAGTATCAATCAAAAGGAGTTTTCATTAAGAAAATTATCCATTTGTCTTCCAACAGAAACATTAGCTGCCTGCATCTCAAAATTTTAGTATCTTACCTATACTATGCTTCTACTGCACCTAACCATAGTCATGGTTTACAAAACAAAACTACCATCACAAATGTTTTTAAGCGTAAGCTCAGGTTTCATTCTAGGGAAAACTGATGATTTCAAGCTGTGAGAAATGGAGTTCAGTTGGGATTTACTCAGTTGCTTTTAGTGCACTGAAGTTAATAGCGTGAAACTCATTATGCTTCAAACCACAGGGGTTGCAGAGGCCGCGCTATCAGGCTGGTTATAAAAAGCAAGGCAACCTAGCTTTACATGGGGGCTACAGCAGGTACTGGAAGCAGCCCAGCCATACCATCAATATACTCCACGTATGCTAAATTATCAAGAAGCAATGCAAGATTTTACTGCATCTGACTACTTCCAATTTGTAAGTCAACTCCTTTTGAAACAAGCTGAGGTACCACTGGTTACACAGTCTTACGTTACAAAAGACGGCCCTACAGAGTGATTTAGTTAGTAGCTGATGAGCTGTTATAATTCAAGATACAGTATTCTATACAGAAATAGCTGTAACGCTGCCAGCACTAAAGTGTCAAAAAGCTCATTCTCACAGCCACTTACCTCCCCCACTGCTTCCCAAAACTAGGAAACAGGGTGCACAGCAGGAACACAGGCAAGATGCAAAATCTGATTTAACAAATATGATGTTTCCAAGTTTCTAATGGTCAGCTTACGAAAAGCCTTGATATCCTGTGCAAGCCTAAAATATTATTTGTTTATACATATCCACAGGAGAGCTGAAAGCTGCTTAAATGTCTACCAGTTCAGTGCAGACAGAACCAACTCAGTTAAGCAGGTTTCAGGATGTGTCAAACAGTGTTGTAAATAAGAATACAAGGGGCCAGGATTTGTCAGTTAACTGGTTGACACAGGAACGCATTTCTGATAATTTTAAAGAATTGTGGTTTAGCAATTATTTTTTTATTCAAAGTATATGATTTTGGTCCCTGTAAGCAAGAAATCCAAAAACCAACCAAAAAACAACACAATGCTAGTTTTCTGCTGCTTCTAAAATTACAGAAGTCTGTCAATAATGCACTTTTAAAAATCACAACACGCAAGTGCAAGTTTTCAAATGGCAACAGGAGTAGGTAATGTCTTCCTCACTGTTTCTGACTGCATTTCCTAGGAAAAGAACATTAGCTTCCATAGTCAAAAATCACACTGTTTCTCTGGCCTAACACAGAGGCAACTAAATGAAGAAAATTCATTTTATATCAACAGTATCTGAATACAGGCTACAAAAAACTGCCAATATATTTCAAAACCAACACATAAGGTTGAAACCAATTGTTATTTATTGCAATGGAAGGATTTCCAGTGTTTATACTTTTCCTGCAGTGCTTATTTTGCAGTAAATGCTTTCCCCGTTCTTATATAAATTTAAATGAAACATGTTACGAAAAAGTATTCTACATCCAGTGCTTTATGGTAAAGTTCTCAACAAATTACACAATTGGATGCTTCTTCCCAACTATCCCCTGGCATCCTAACCGGTACTCAAAAAAAAAAAAAAAGGATAAAATAATTAAATTGCAAACCTATCCCGCACTACTGGGGGCACCAAAATTTGCCTGCGAAAGAACAAAGTGAGCAGAAACTGAGCTACACCAATAGACTGCAGCTGTCAGATGTAGGCTGCATTTTTGATCCAAATGACCTGATAGAGAACACAGTGTTAACTTCCTCTGAAGGACATATCGAAAGTACTACAAGATAAAAAAAACACACATAAAAAAAAAACAACCCAAAAACAAACAAACAAAACAAAGAAAACCACCACAAACACAAGTCCCATGTCAAGAGACATGCCTTGCCCTGAGCATGCCCACCACATACACCTCAAAACAGATCCAACTACTCTTACATCTCCCTTTGACCCCAGCAATAAATACAGTGGCAGAAGGCACAAGTGGCAGGTCCTGGCACAGCATTGGGAATTGCACTACCCAAAAGCAGTGCAGTCTTTTTTATTTATAAAGATTACCAAAAGGAAGCAAGTTAACCTATGATGATGTTAGCATTTACCTGTATGTCACAGTAACACAGTGATGCATTTTGCAGTCACTGAAGAAAACCCTAGGAGCCTGGGGCGGGGGGGGTTGCATTCAGGGAGCTAGTAACCAAGCCCTGCACCAGCCTGCGCCAGCCCAGGCAGCCTGCAGCTCTCCTGGATGGTTCCTAATGCACCCAACAAATAAAAGCACCAGAACAGCACAGCCACCCACCAGACTGACACTAGAACAAAAGTACAGCAGGTGGCCACCCACAACTCCACATGAAATCATACAGTGCTCAGAACTTTATCCCAATGCCTGTGTAGAGTTGTATCTCTTTAACGTTACTCTTCATCCTCAATTTTCAAAATGAAAACGGGTTTTAGTGACACACGAACCATGGAAGGAAACAATGATCCAAATGGTATTATTCAGCACTCAATAAAACAGAAAAATGATCACATCTTTTTCCTCCCATTCTCCTTCCCCCCCCCCTTCAATATTTATTAAGTAAACCAATGCTTATCTGGAATAAATCCCTAGGCTCAGTGAAACACCAGGTGCTAGACTGGGGTAGCTTTTCTAGCAACAGATGGCTGAAACATTTTACAACAAACGGACACAGGACTACTGCTAGTCAGAACATCTTTCAGTTACGCTCTTATGTAACAGCAGCCACTGATCCAGGAGGCTCCCACGGCCCCTCATCTTAGCCAGGCACCTCAATGCCCAACCAAGCAATGGGGGAGCCAACCACTGGGCCTTGAGCCTGCTCCACATCCATTCCTCAAGGCCAACCTTACAGCAAGTGGTGCTTGGAGATAAAATCCAATGCTTCCTATTTCAGACCAGGAAAAGGCTATATTTCTGCAGTCCTAACTATGAACCCTGCAGAAGACCTCGTCTTTCCTCCACAACCCTCAGTCTGGGAGTCATGCAAGGAGGACCTAAGCCCAACAAAAGGAAGACAGCTTTGAGGACACACCACCTTCATGAACTTCTAGGGCCCTCCTTTGTTCTTGTAACGCTGAGGTAATAAGAGGGAGGAGACAGACAGAAGCTCACGTCTACAGATAGTAACTAGCTCATCCCAATTTCACTGCTTTTATATACTCGATGAAAAACAGAACAGTACCACCTCTGCATAGCTAACTTAATCAGAATGTACTTACACACTGGCCAAGGCTAGCCTTTAGCAGTTATCAAACCTCAGCTGCAGGGGTCAATGATGCAATTCCTAAACCATATCAATGCTCATTTTTCCCCAAGGCCACTAGTCAATGATAGCAAAACAAAATTCCAGTGGAAGCAGCATACGCACTAGTGTTTATTCAACCTAGATTTTGTCAGTCTATATCAAGGTGGAGTGGTCTTGCAGTTTGTTAGCGAGTCCTCCTGGCCAAAACAAAAATATCACCCCTTTTTCGCCCCAATGATCAGCCAGCCAAACTCTCACAAGATATTTAACATGGTGTTATACATGTCACATTACAATGTAGTTTTCCAGGCAAAACAAATACTTGGAGTAGGGAAGGATTCAGATTGCAGCAAACAGAGTACGCAAACATCGTGTTTGCACACCTGTCCAGATTCAGCCCAGCATTGCCTTTCATCACTTGCAACTGTAAAGCTAGACATGCATTAGTTTGACAGCCGCCCCCCCAACCCCGGACACTTGCTTACAAGATGCAGGGCTTTAAACTGCTTACCTAGATTGTAGCTTGAGGTATACACAAATATCTTTATTTGATTTCTTAAGAGTCATTTTTTTACTGTACTCAGCCAACATCCTTTAAATAAGCTGTGCACATGCCCAGAGATGTTATAGTAAAGTGTTTTCATGCACAAAGATAGATGGGGAAAAAAAAGTGAGAAACATGGTAGTACCTTTAACAATATTTAGTCCAGACAGGACTTCTCTGCTCTTGTCAAGTGACTCATATCCCTGCACCTCTAGGAGGGGCGTATGTGCAGGTAATTATGTGTGTGCTCGCTCCAAAGTGCTGTCTGGGGCACAGCTGCAGTCTGACAGTGCTCACAAGGAAACAGAGGTGGGAGGCCAGCTTTCAGTTTTCAGCCTCAGGTCAGGCTTGTCAGTCACTGACTGCATTTAAATCATTAAGTGTGTATCGGATCAGATAAGCCACCTGTCCTTCAGAGCTGGATATACAAACATACATCAACTTTCTTCCTTTTAACTCTATTTTTTTGTAAAGTACCAAAAAATGGAGGAGAAACAGACATAAAAATCTAAGTTGTTCATGAGTAAGACTTTACTTTGACATCAGTCCATAACAAAGAATTCAATACAGATAGCTGATTATATTCCAGCCACACAGGAGCTTACCTTGAGACAACACCAAAAGAAAAGATGGCGTAATCCTTAACTCAGAAAAGTGAATGGGTATCATAAACCCCACCAATTTCATGGACTAAGAGCTTTCATCCTTTCAACATTTAAGGAAGCAAATTCTCAAGGCATAGAGCCAGAAACAAGGTCATAAAGGATTAAAGATTATTGAATATTTTAGAATAGCTCCATTGGAAGGGACCTACAATGATGATCAAGTCCAACTGCCTCCATTAGAGCTACTACTGTCGCTTCCTGAAGTTGGGATGGAAAGCACTTCAATATTCGAGATGCATAAAAACCTCAAAACAGTAAACTGACAATTCTCTGAAACCCTGCTTTAAGGATTAAGCAATTTAATTTTAGAAGCCATACTTTTAGGAATAAAATGTCTGTAAACAGTTAATTACCTTCTTCACTGATCCTGGGGTTCTCTCCCTTAACTTTTTCCAATTTTACCATCATGCTTCCCATTCAGCATTATAAACATGGCATTCTGGCCTTACTTGATAAGAGAGCATTTGAAAGTGTGTATGCTTCTATTCTGAGACCCTCTTAAGGACAATGACCATATTTACAAATATATGGACTGTTGAACAAGAACAAAAACAAATAAGGGAACAGCAGTGCTCCAGACTAGCTGTGCAAGCAAGCAAGTAGTTTGTCGCTATTTGTCAGAGCATTGTTTTCCAAACCTGATCTCCTTGGCTCTCTCTTTGACAATAATGTTCTTCTCTAAAGAAGCCAAAAGAAAACAAACCCCCCATTCCTGTTCACAGTCAACGAATCTCTTCCAAAGAGAAGGGGGGGGGGGGGGGGGAGAATTCACTTGAAATGACACATACATACACACACTGCAGAACTACACTGGCACAGAATCTTTGAGTCTCCTGGCCTCAAAGCAACAGCTTTTGTTTTATGTGCCTTAGCATAAAACAGGTTAAGATAGTCATATAAAAAGATGTCTTCAAAAACCCTTCATCAACAAGGCAGCTGTACAGAACCATAGAAAAACTCCAGTCAAATGAGATCTCCAGAGTCTCCCTTAACTTCCCATCTAACTCCAACACCTGCTTAAAGTTGGGCTAATTCCAAAGTTCAGCAATGAAACGCGAAGTTGCCCAGTTGAGTTCTGAGCATATCCAAGGATGGAGACTCCTCAAAAACGGGTAACAGCCTCTCTGGGCAACCTGTTCCTAATCCTTACCCCCCTCTTGCCATGAACATTTTTTTCTTTACAACCATCAGAATAAAACCACTGTTCTCATTGTTCCCGTTACTACACCAAGGTCTTGCTGCCAGACCACCGCCTCCCATTGTACCACAGGGCTCCTCTGAGGAAATTTGGATTCCATTTCCTCTGCAGCTACAAATTAGGCAATTGAAGAAAGCAACGAAATCTCATTTCCAGCCTTTCAGTCATCTCAGCAGCCATTTCATAGATTCCCTCCAGTTTGCTGATAACCATTTTATCTTCAGAAGTCCAAAATCAGGCACAGTTTTCCAGGCCCATTCTCCCAAATAGTAAAAACCAATAATTGCTTCCATCAGTTTGCTGGCTACTCTCTTGCTAATGCAGCCAAGCTGCTGGCCTTCACTGTGGCAAGGGTACGCTGCTGACCCAACCTGGTGTCCACCAGGTTTATTTTCTTTAAAAGAAAGAAGAAGCTATACAAACAGTCCCCCACACCCTCTCCCTCAAAGCTGCTCCCTAGACAATCAGTTCCCAGCCCACACTGTTACACGGGGCTGTTCTCTTCAAGGTACATGTGTCTTCACTGAAACTCATAAAATTGTTAGTCCATTTGTCCAGCTGGCTGTGGTCCCACCTAACCAGAGGCCATAAAACACTCCTCCCTTTGGTGTCATAGCCTGGTAAGGATGCTCTTCATCCAATCATTCACATCAACAAAAAAAAGAAAAACAAATGTTAAGTATTATCAACACCCAGGAAGCCCCACTGATACATGCATTATGATCATGCATCCTCAAAGAACCTCTTAGAGTGAACAGGATGTTGCCATTAATTAAAAAACAAAACTAGAAAACAGAGTAAGTTTTTATGTTGTAAATCTTTCCTTAAGTGCAACACAGTTGGAAGGTCCTAAACTGGTACAAGTATTAAAGACTAAGAGTACCTGACTATTATGTTAAATTCACTGTGTAAAAAACAAGTCGGAAACAGCCAGACATGAAGTTTCTAATACCATAAACTGAAAACCAGTAACCTTCAACTGATATTTATTATCTGTATAACCAAATTTTTACCTATGCTTGAGTTTTCTAGCATAAAAATAAAAGGGTATGTAGTGATAGGACAAGAGGAAACGGCTTTAAACTCAAAGAGAGTAGATTTACTGCAAGGGTGGTGAGGCACTGGAACAGGCTCTATTGTTCTTGAATTTCATGAACATATTGAAACACAGCATCCCCAACCTTACAGGATTTACCGTGTGAAAAAAAAGGCAAACGGAACTTAAGACATCAAGAAGAAACAGAAGAAACAAAGAATGTAAGAGCTAAACCGAACTTAAAAACATCAAGAAAAACAGAAGAAACAGAGGATGTAAGAGCCACCAGGCAGAGGCATGTGACTGCACTGACCAGAAACAACACAAGTTTCTTTGCACTTCTAGGTATGTCAACATACAGCTTTTGTATCAGTTTAACTACCAGTTTAACACGATGCAAAGATTAACGTGATAACAAATACCAGCCAAACAACCTCCAAGTAAAAATACAGCGGCTCATTCTTATCATGGACAAGGTCTTTCAACACTGGTTAGAAAAGACAAAAAATTTTCTCCTATGTTTTTATCTTTAAAAATAAAAACAAACAATACAATTCAGACTCAAAAACCTGTCTGGATTCAGCTGCAGGCTCTGGCATACAGAAGAGCAAAAAATCTTCATGCTGCTGGTTTAAGCATGGCAGTAGGACTCTAGTAAGCTAGGTCACTTTCTTAGTTCTTCCACCAGCTTCCTGTGAGACCTTTTCCAGTTCTCCTACTTCCTTGATTCCCTTAAAACAAAACCAGTGATACCTGTCCTGCTCACAGAGCAGATTAATTTCATTAATATTTGCAAGGCACTGATTATACAAAGTGCAATTAAGTACATAAGTACAGTTTTCTTTCTCAAGGTCTCGAATTCATTCTATCGGTATCTTCATTTTTAAAACTTATGCTACCTTCAAAGATAAACTGCTCCATGGAGGATGCCCCAAGAAGGCTACCGGACAAAGCCACAGCCAGGCACCTAGATAGAATACTGGCTGTTTCAGTCTTGAACATTTGCCTTGCTCACAGATCATTTACAGTGAAAAACCCTTTAGAGAGCACAGCTGCCCTTTTCCTCAAACCATAGTGACCCATATGATGATACCATCAATTAGCTAATCTCTACCATGCTACACCTTGATAAGTTTCCTACTGCCTTGTTTAGTGCAAGCAAGTACAACAGATTTGACAACTTCAAATAATTGTTTTTTTTAAATAATGAAAAGTAAGACAACCCTAAAACTACCTGTTTAGACCATGGCAATATAAAATGAGTTATACAAGAAGCTTAATACCAAAATTCATTATCAGGATAAAGCTCAAGCTGGTGCAAACATACACCTTAACCAAAGACTCCTGGGGGTAACTCAGCTTTCAGTCCCACCGCATGTAAATTACTACCAGCCCTGTCATTTGAAGTTTTACTTTTTTTTTTTTCCAGTCCTAATGGGTTTGTGCAATTTTTGGTTCTTTAACTGATAGAGAAAGTTTTGGAACTCACAAAAGAAAAACCCTTTCTATCTTTAAACGCCTTATCAATTGGGGCTGAACTAAGCCATGAGCAGCATTCAAATTCCACTGTCAATGTTTTTTGTTTTGGGGGGTTTTTTTGCTCAGCTTTCAAGTGATCAACAATGTATTTTGAGTAATATCAAGAACCACATGGCTAATTAATCTCAGCAAAACAAGGGGAAAACTCATGTCTACAAAAAATGTTACTGTGTCATTTGCTCATCATTCCTGTTACTTGGGAGTGGAGAAAACACATAGCTTTTCTAAGATCACTCATTACTGTGGAGGGAGGCTACACCTCTGACCTGAAGACATAACCGAGGGAGGGTCTATGATGAAAGAAGACTGCCTGTTATGAGACCAGCTGAGACGGTTGGAAAAATGCTTTGAGCCATTTTCAACTCAAGTTACAGCAAGGCTTTCACTAACTCCTGCCTGCTGCAACCCCCCTCTCGTGACTGTTCCAACTATTCCCTCCAGTGCAAACACCACACCTATATGTCACAGTTTCCACTCAACAAAACACATCTCAATTTTGCAAACCAAGAGCTGCATCTTCCTCAACTCAGTCGGCCCAGATACCTGTGCATACCTGACACGCTGGGCTTGACAACTGCTATACAGCTTGTGTTTTGGGTTCTGCGCTTTAGAAGACTAATTATTTCCAACATTTGACAGGTGCAAAGCTAAGAAACCTCCTTTGTTGCTCCCGGTCTGTAGACAGTTAACCCTCACTGTTTAAACTTTAACTTGTGAAAGGTGAGCAGATTTTTCTTTCATTGTTCAAGCTCAGTGAGCCTTCCATGCTGACGTGCAACTGAAACAGAAAAATCCAAAACACACTAAATGTTATCCTTGCAGCTACTGAGGCTTTAAGTGTATGAAGTAGTAGTTCTTTTTTCTCATTAAAACTGGGGGGCACCGGTCAGTTCTGTTTGTAAAATGGCAGCAATGACACTGGGAGCGCTTCCCAATTTCATCCTTAAAATAATGTGATAGTTTTAAAAGTTCATGGAAAAAACAGAATCCATCATGCTTTCTTTAATGATTTTTAGATCTACGAGGACAACAAAACCTAACTCTATTAGGCATACTTCAAGCCACTGTGGCTACAGTTGCTCCTGAGCAGTGAGTTAGCCAGCCTTATAATGACTCCTAATGAGACAGCATTTAAAAATGCAATTCGTTGAGCTTTAACTATTCCACTCAGTTATGAAACTCTGCTCCAGAAGGCACAGAGTTATTTCCTTAAGAAACCATTAACATTTGGTAAACAAAGCATATCTGCTAACTGCAGGAAAGCACACAACCTCGATTACCTTCCTCCACCACCTGTCAAGCAGTTGGTGCTCACTGCTCACTGGGGCAGAGGAGGCAATCGGAAGGGCTCCGACACCTCCACACCTATTGGCCTTACCTCTGCTTAAAGCTGGTACCAAGCAGAGTGACACAGACTTAACTGCTTCTCGCTCCTTGGCACACTCCTGCAATCTGTCTAAATACACTCAGAGCTCACTGGATTAGATAAGCATACACCAACCACTAGCAAATCAGTTGCAGAAGGTTTAATAATTTCTGTAATTCACCCTCCAGGTCATTTTCTTGAGCCTGAATCATAGAATGGTTTGGCTTGGAAAGGACATTAAAGCTCACTTAGTTCCAGATACTACAGGCAGGGGCACCTTCACCTAGACCAGGTTGCTCAAAGCTCTGTCCAACTTGGCCTCCAACTCTGCCAGGGATGGGGGAGCCACAGCTTCTCTGGGCAACCTGTGTCAGGGGCTCACCACCCTCACAAGGAAGAACTTCTTCCTAATATCTAATCTAAGTCTACCTTTCACAGTTCAAAGCCATTCCCCCTTGTGCTATTCCCTACCTGCTCTTGTCAAAAGCCCCTCTCCAGCTTTCTTGTCAGTCCCTTTAGGCACTATAAACTGCTCTACAGTCTCCCTGGAGCCTTTTCTTCTCCAGGCTGAACAAGCCCAGCTCTCTCAGTCTGTCTTCATAGGATTTCTCAGGTTTGCCAGTACTATATAGCAGTGAGGCACATGGCACCCAGGAACACAAGGCTGATCTGGATTCACTCAAGCCTAGTTGTTTTCCTTCATCGAAATCACTGAACATGCAGTGCTATGTATTTCAACATTTTTCTTCGCAGAAATAACTGTTTCATTAGCTGTCATTTAAAAAGAACCTTAGGACTGCCAGACTAAAGTCAGGTACTACTCAGCTCTTCTAGACCACTTGCAAACATCTGTTCTAACAGTTGGCAAATACATTGTTTTTCAGCCCAAAACCTCTCCCCTCCAGAAGGCCGAAATTTCCAGAGTATTTAATTAGTTCTGGAAAACTCCAGCATGAAATCATAACTCTCCAGAAACTATAGCTCTCTTCCAAGAATAAGACTGAAGACCCAGTACAATGATATCCAGTGTTTTGCCAAAGACTTATTAAAAGTTAGGAAGACTTTAATAGCCAAATTTCAAGATGGACAACAATAGATTTTCACCACAGATGTACTTTCTGCCAACTCAATGAAAAAAGGCTCAGATTTGGCCAACTTTGAAAAAATGCAGGTGCGTTAGCTCAGCAGAATGTACCCATTTTAACCGCATCCTTCAGAGACGCTGACTACACCAAGCACATGCAGAAAGGACTAAAGGACTATTCCTCTGAACACAACACCATGATGCAGCGGACTGCATCCCAGCTATCTAGCGAGCCTCTGCCTCCTCTGCTATCAGTGGATCAAGACTGTTCAAGCAATAGATGAATTGCACAATATAAATGCAGAGTTTAGAGGTGAGCCAGAGAAGAGTGCTGGGGAAACACACCCTGGGAAAGATGTTACAAGGACGCACATGGTGAGGTATCATGTAACAAGCTGCTGTTGGTCTGTTTTCTAACCTATAAACCAACGCAAACAAATAGTATGTTTTGACCACAGCTTAAGGGTGTAAAGTCAAACACCCAAAATGTAAGAATGCCAGAAGTGAGGTTGCCCCTACACATCAACACTTCCTCCTCACAGTCTGCTCACAGTGCACTTCTAACTCATTTACTTATACAAGCTCATTCATTTCCAGGCTTCGCTCTCATCCAGTGTTGGATAAGATGGGTTTCCCCGGTTTGTGTGATGAGAGCAACTGCACTTTCTATGACCTTTCTAACAGTCATGGCAAAAGCTGGACATTACATGATCTAGTGGACTGCAGAAAGAAAACATGGTCTCCTCATGAAGATAGATGATAATTCTTGAAAACCTGCCCCTCCTTCAACATTACTGCAAACAACAACAAAAAAAAAGCAATACACCAAAACAAACCACCAAATACAACACACACAACCACAAACCAACCCAGCAAACCACTTCTGAAGGACGGTTCTGCTCCAGAATTCATTCATACTTCTAAAATGTACCTGTATTTCTTCCGAAACACCTACCTTGGGTGGTGCCTCTCTGACTTGAAGAAACAGCTGTCACCAACAGGTAATGGGCATAGAAGGTCACAACTACAGCTAAAGGTTTGGAAATATCAAACCTTTGGAACTCATATGTCAGATGACCAAACCTGGGGATACATTTCATCCTATTCCCAATTGCTAAGTCTCCACACACTAAGGAATACCATGAAGCTCTGACCACAAAGAATACTGTGAAAATAAGCCATTTATGTAAAGCACTTGGTTTACAGTGCTGGGAAGCACAGAAAAGCCATAAGGAAACTAAGTATCCTGCCCTCCAACAGCAGGTTTCATATTTTAAGAAGTACTAGTTACTGGTAAATAGCACCTCAGAATGAGCAATGGGAATTGTAACATAGCACTAAATAAGGCAGTAACTTTCCCCAAACACCAGCATGTAACCTTATTAAATAAGAACTGTCATAAGGTCAAAAGAGAGGAGGTTAACACTAAGGCAGAATTCAAGTTATGAAGGCTACAAAGTTACCTTAGTCCTTCTGTTCCCTTTACTTCACTGGGTTTTATGGAAGACTAAGGAACTGCTTAAAAGAATCTAAAACTTAAAGAAAACAATGCAGATTTTTCTTCTGCTAATTCTGCTGTAGGTGCAATATCATCCAGCATAGAAGCAGTGACAACTTAAGCCATGAGTGATGTTTTTGATGCGCTAGGGTGTAACACAATTTGACTAAAGCCATCAGTTAACAGACTCCAGGCAAAATGGCAGTGTTACAGTAAAACACTTCAAGAATAATTACTTCGGTTTGTTGTTGGGTTGGTTTTTTCCTCTCCCCCACAGTCATTCTGTACCTAACAAAGCAGCCATTAACATTCCTATTTCAAATTCATCCTCCTCCTTTTCCATATTTTTATATGATGGCTTTTATGCTGCCTAAATAGCTCTCCTATGACATTTCTTTTCTATTTGTTTTGCATGCCTTTTGTTACACTTTTTAATGAAAATGTCTGTCCACATTTGATGATTTTCTTTTTAACCTATTAAAAATTTAGCTAGAGATCATCCACTGATAGAAATTTGTCTACAAACACATTTTTATGGTAATAGTTACAAGAAAAATCACCTATTCCCAATTAGAAGCATTTCCAGAGGAGGGCCACGAGGATGATCAGGGGACTGGAGCACCTCCTGTATGAAGACAGGCTGAGGAAGTTGGGGCTGTTCAGCCTGGGGAAGAGAAGGCTGTGTGGGGACCTCATAGCAGCCTTCCAGTACCTGAAGGGGGCCTATAGGGATGCTGGGGAGGGACTCTTCATCAGGGACTGTAGTGACAGGACAAGGGGTAACGGGTTAAAACTTAAACAGGGGAAGTTTAGATTGGATATAAGGAGGAAGTTCTTTCCTGTTAGGGTGGTGAGACACTGGAATCGGTTGCCCAGGGAGGTTGTGAGTGCTCCATCCCTGGCAGTGTTCAAGGCCAGGTTGGATGAAGCCTTGTGTGGGATGGTTTAGTGTGAGGTGTCCCTGTCCATGGCAGGGGGGTTGGAACTAGATGATCTTGAGGTCCTTTCCAACCCTAACTATTCTATGATTCTATGAAATGTTTGAATTAAGAAACTGACCCTCAAATGGCTGCACAGAGGTTTTTAGGTTTACCATATTCCATGTAAAGCAGGTCTGTCCTCCTGTAAGCCTACTGCCCATGTAAAATTTGTCAAAAAAATGTGTACTTCCTAACAAGAAGCAACAAATGACATAAGCTTTGTAAGAACATCTAATACATTACTAAATAATTAGTGCCACAGAAGGTACTATTGCAATCTCTATTATTTCTTTTGAAGCAGATGTTCAATGGTCGCTTTTCACATAAAATAACTCAGTAAAGAACATTACAGACAACAGAGACCTGGTATTTCCCACATAAATCTGTCCCCTGGGATCCCCAACCATCTATCACCCTGGCACAAGCTAAACATTGACAAATCAGTGTGCTTGTTCACCTTCCACAAACCAGAAATAATTTCTGCTTTCCATCTGACAAGACAGTTTACGACCAGCTTTGCCAGTGCTTCTGAATTACTAACAGCCATGGGAATGTAAGAGTTAAGGATCAGAGTTAAGTTTGTACCTTGAGGAAATTTTGCCTTGATACTAGCCTTAAGTTCCAAACCCTGGAAACAAAGTTGTTAAATACATCAGCAATTTACTTCCTGATGCTCAGGGTGTAAGCTTGTATCAAACTTAGCAGGGCTCTCTAGAAAGGACTCAAGGGGAATTTTTCAATGTCTTTCTTCAAGTCTTTACTAAGAAACATCTGTAAGCTGAGATTCCTTTTCCTAAGTGAGCAAACAGGACTGAGGCAGCTCAATGGCAAGAGGTTTCATTAGTGGTTTTCAAACATTAATAATACTAAAGATTAGATCAACACAGAGTAACAAATTCGATTCAGCATTAGAGTATGTTTATAGTGCTTTCCAATGGACTTTGTATACTCTTATCAGTATTCCTTCCCCTCCATATTTTGAATATACTTTCAGTTGAGAGTTAAGCAAGGATGCAAATTTCATGTCTCCAAACACAGTAATCTCTAACAACAGAAAACATGCATCTGTTTATGGGAAAAATATTTTGAGTATTAAACTAACCTGTAATTTACGACTCATACATGACTTCATCTGGAAATTGCCATAACAAAGTATTTTCCGTAATGACTGACAGCTACCCATGTTTCTTAGTGCTGTGACTCTTACCACCCCAATATCACATTGGCCACCAGGTAAATATCAAGGTAAATATCAAGTAAATATCAAGGCCACCAGGTAAATCTGGAAAGCATAATGGGAAATTATTTGACTTGTCTCTTCACTAGTGAGTCATTACAAAAGGGGAAAACCATGTTACAATTGCTAACCCCAATGGAATAAAGCAGATCCAAAGCAGGAGCAGGGGACAGAAACAAGACCACTTGGCTTCAGAATTTAATTCCCTAATCCTTGCCAACGATAACACCTCTGATAAACAAAATTCTGATCTCAAAGAGACATCTAAAAACATCCTCAGGTGGTTTAAAGCTAGCACATAATCAGGAACCTTGAGAGAGATATATACATATACATAGGGGTATATGTATTTAATATATATGTTTGTGTATATATACGTACATATAAAAATTATTGGGGGTTTGCTCAGAGCATAACTAACTCAGATCTAAGAAAAACAGACGAGACATTAGGAAGGACTGATCCCCACTTTTATGTTCCAGTTGTACTTACCTAACTTCTAGACCTGCATGGATGTTAGTATCTATGAACAAAATAATTAAACATAATTATATCAACTATCAAAAAAGTACAAACAGGTATGTTTGCTTTAAGTTAATTTTAAAGCAGCATTTAAGCAGTTTCAGGACTTTAAATTAAAGCACTTTGTTTAAATGTAGTACAGAAACCAATGACCCTATGCTATTTTTGAGTATTCTCTTCTTTTTCATCTATGATACAATTTACCTACAATCCAAATTTACCCTAAGCCTTCCTAACATCCAGGTAGTTATGGTGCAAAGCCCTGGGAATCATAGTAAACAAAATACAAGAAATGATGTTAGGGTATTTAATAATGCATAGCATCTAAATAAAGCTGTCTTTGGACATCGTATGTTCTCAGCTCTCCTTTCAATCATAAAGACAGGCTATGTAAGATGACAAAGAGCATGGCCTTGTAAAACAGCTCAGGAAGAGGTCCAGAGGTCAGCAGAGCTGTTCATCTATGAGCATGGAGAATTGTTTTAACGGAAGATAGCTGCTTTATTTCAATAGCTGTCTCAGTTCTTGAACAGTTACTGTGATGTACAAACACAAGACGCTTGTTTTCACTGCTGCTGTAACTCAAGTTCACAGACCCCAGTTAATAATAACCCCAGTTCGCTGCCCTGTCCACCTCCAGGGACATCCTGGAAAATGGCCCCGCTGATGCTGTTTCGAACCAG
Organism: Lathamus discolor; assembly: GCF_037157495.1. Classification (NCBI taxonomy): domain Eukaryota; kingdom Metazoa; phylum Chordata; class Aves; order Psittaciformes; family Psittacidae; genus Lathamus; species Lathamus discolor. The sequence continues at coordinate 64,605,527 of NC_088885.1, forward strand.
ATCTTAGGAAAATAGCACAAATGCTTAAAACCATGCTTAGTTAGGAGAGATCACCTAGTGACCCCAAATCAGCAGGGGACCTCACAGAAGTCCCAGAGGTGCCTTTAATGTTGGTGCTATGACACCAGTTTTCAGCTAATACAATATTTCAAGTAAAACCAGACAACTAAAACTTCACCATTCCAACAAAAATAAAATTCAAATTTAATTCTTCTCCCTGGGTTTGTTAGTGTTACATGGAGAAGATGGAAAACAAAGTTTAACAACACATGCCTCGGAGGCAAAGCCAATGGGATGTGATTGAACTCCATTATGCTTTACTCCCAAACAAAAATAACAAGTTTTACTTGTTGACATTTTTGAAAAGAATGAAAAAACAGCAGATTGTTATTCTGAAATTCATCTCATGGCAGCACCAGCAGCCTGTCATTAAAGGTAAGCAGGATGACAGGGAAGACAGAATGTAACCTTCCACTGACTCTTCAGAAAGTTACAAGTGACGTACAGAGCTCTGATCAGAGCAGTGTGACTTGCAAAAGATATGCTTTCAGTCAGTACCAACTCAACTGAAAGAAAACACTTTCATCTCACCTCAATTCCAGGAACCTGGTGCATCAATCACAGTAGGTTTCAAAACCTGAGATACTGCCCAAATAACAACAAGCTTCCTAACTAGGTAACCGCAGTGAATCAGTTTATTTCTACTTAGTGATTTTTTTCCTACCTCAGCCGCAGCCTATGTTATACAAAATGTCTATTTCATTCACAAAAATACATATTTAAAAGAATAAAACATGCAAGTTTCAAATGTGATAAGTTTCAAAACTCAATTAAAATAGCATTAAAACACACCCATTCTTAGTCAAGTATCTTTTTACTGCAGTCTGTTGTTGAGATTTGTAGTAAGAATGTTACAGCTGGCACGATTAGTGAAGGAATGGGGCTGCAGATGTGCAGAAGAATCAGAAGGGACAGCAGGAGTGACATAAAAAGGCACTTGTTGACAAGCACATGAATTAGCAGGTGATCCAGACTGCAGCACCTCTGTACTCAGCTTCTCAGGACACCATGGTAGAAAAACACATGGCAGCGTTGAATAAGCTACTGTTTACACCCACACTAAAATAAAAACTCGAGCCACTAAACAAGGGGATGGCAGGAGAATGAAGAGAAGCTTTAAGCCTTAAGATACTCCACATAAGGAGACAGCAGTGGACTAAGAAAACCCTAATGTTTGCAGGTATGGCACAGGAAATTAAGAAATATTACAACCTGCTCTGCATACCTATAGAATACAAAAGGCACATTAAAGACATCCTAAGAATGAAGGACGTGTTCCTCTAGTCATCCCATGAATGCTACCACTGCAACACACATGGCACCCCATTGCTGGATACAACATATGGGCATGTCTTATTGCTTGGGAGTTTGCAGCTATGAAACTGTATGAGTTTTTTCAAAATATAATCACTTTCCCTCATAAGGTCCTGCATTCAGTTTTGCTGCACTATTTGCTACAATACTGCACCGTTAATTTTAACTGACCATTAATTTTAATTGACCTCCAGAGAGTGCAGTGTCAAAGTGGAATTACTCAGGGAATGAGAGGTTCTACAAATGTCCTCATTAACTCGGATTCCAAGTTCCGATTCATAAGCAGTATTTCCTATCTTTTAAAGGCAAACACTGAGATAAGCATGCTACAACTCTAACAGATTGGCTTGTAATATCAGCCAGCCATGCCCCTCTTACATATGCTTTCATATAGATATATTTTTCTCTATATAAGCATAAGTCTACAATTCTTACACATGCAGGCTCCAGTTGAGTGTTTTAACATCTAAAGGTAGCACACATTCCCACAATGTAAAGTGAAGGAACATAGTTTTTCTAGGCAAAAAACAAACAAGTTGTGCCCATTCTCAGAGAATTGGAAACTGAATCCCTGTGCAGTTGAATAAGGACGGTTGGGTCAATGGCTCAGTGTATTCTCATTGTTGCAATAGAGAAGTTTCCTCACAAAAAAATACAGCTAAACAAACAACAACAAAAAACCCCAATTTATTGTGGGTCAGTAACAAACAACCTATTGTGCAACTTCAGATCTCAATGCTGAGAAAAAGGTAACCTCATTATAACATACTAGAAGCTTCCCATTACTGCTTAAGTGAAGAAAAGCATGAAAAGAATTGTCATATTGAAAAGGTTTGTCTCTCCCTATTGTGAGCATATTAACATTAGAAACCAAGGAAAAATAGAGAGAAAAGCATTACAAATCAGCACTGGAGAAGTAAACAAAATCCTCACTGCTGTAATGATTCCTTAATTCTATTTCAAACATCTGGATACCCTAAATCCTCAGGACAGTTGGCAAAGGTTAACGAAAGAGCACCAAAGCTGTGTTACTTCAACAGCTTGTCCCTATCAGAATAGGAAAGGAACACATAGCATCAGCCACAACTAAAGCTACTTGAATCTTGTTTTGAGAAGACAAAATAAAGCTGCACCCTCTATCCTGCCACCTGCCATTTGCTCCTGAAGCCGCAACAGAACACTGCATCTTTGGAAAGGGGTGAAGCTGGTAGCAGCTGTGACATCAGGCCATTTCCGGCAGGGAGCAGGGGAAAAAGAAATGCGGCAACTTAATCTGTTTTCCTCTGTTCACATGGAAATATTGCACCAAGCAATGGACTCCAGCTGGAAACCACATTATGTAAGTAATATAATTCAGGATGTTAGAGGAAGTCAGTTACAGCCCAGCTCCTCAATAAAAACATACTCCCTGACAATTTTCTTAGAATATGACAATGTCATCTTACATGTGGTTTCTGAGCAATAGTCACAAGGAATTCAAGCAAGGCACACTGCATCTCAACCACAGCATCAGCGAAGAATGACACAAGAGTGCGCAATACCTGCTTTATTCTAATTAAATGTCCTTCGTCCAATAATCGGAAATGTTGCGTAGCATTTCACAACAGCTTAACTTAAAAAATTTTGCAACAAACACACTTAACTGGTATCTTGTGTGAAACAGAAATGGAAACCACAAACTGAAGAGCATGCACTGCTTGCTGTAAAAACTATGAACTGTTGACTTTAAAAACATGTTGCTCAAGAGATATTTTAATGCTGTATTTAAGTTCATATTATGTCATTAACACTGAAAACCAGCATATTTCAAATATCAAGCAAATGCATGGCAGTGGAAAAAAGGAATTAAGTCAGTAAGAATTGAGCTGCCATTATAATTTCTATAGTATTAACAAGAAAAAAAAACATGTTAACATCACTGGAGAAAAGCCTGACAAATTTGGGGGTTTCTTTCTCAAAGTCTGCAATAGGCCAGGAACTAAGCAGTGTCATCTTCTAATCCTCTGGATCCTTAGAGATCTGTATCTAAGTTACGTTTGGGAGCTGCTACCTTCACTACTGCACAGTATTTCCACAGTAAATACTAAAAATTCTTTTCTCATTTGAAAACCATTTAGAAATTATGCTGATTTTTTCCCCTTACCCCTTCGTCCAAGCTTAATTTCAAGAGAGGTTCATTAATTACCAATCACCATAACAAAACCAAGCCTTCCATACCACCACCTGTAAGGTGAACTGGGCTTGTCTGGAAACACTGCCTGCATTTGTGCATTAGCAACGAGCATTGTATTTCTGTTATGTTGGTAGCCAGAGGAACTAACAAGGGTCAGTTTTGCTTGTGCTGTGAACTGTAAAACCGTTACATTAGAAGCTGGTTATTTATATTGTTATCAGACATTATCTCTTAAGAAAATTTCAAATTCAAACACATACATGGAGTGAGAAACAATTCTGTGGTCAACTGTTTCTTGTTGGCCTGTGCTTCTGCTGATTCTTCACAAAAGTTAGAAGAGTTTACAAGGAAATGTTGGTTAATGAGTTAAATTGAAGAGATTTAGCTGCCCATGTTCACGTCCCTCACAAGAGCACCAAGACTGCAGCTGAAGTATTCAATGCCAAATGTGAACTTCTGTATTGCATTAGCGATATCCCAACTTGCTTTGACTATATGCATCAAAACAAAATCTCAGTATACCATCCCATCCTTTACAAATGCACGCTAGAGACACAAGCTACTACAAAACTCTGTGTAAAAAGCATGAGCTTTGTTGAATACAGACAAGGCAGAAAAATCCCCAACATTATTTTCGCCCTTCCTGAGTTAGCGTCTAACACAGCCATGTGACAACACTCTTTCAGAAGTATGACAGAGGATGCTTTTTTACATTGAAGCTCACCCAGACAACCAAGCATTCTGTTTTAGTACAAACACACCTTAAGTATTAGCAGATTGTCTTTTGAATCAAAAAAGAATAAACCCCACACTTGTCAGTAAGGACAAGTTTAGATTGTATTGACTTCTGCATTAACCCTGCTACAGCAAGTTTTTGTATGCTTTCCTATGCTCCTTCCCTAGGAAAAGTCAGGCCTGCTAGGACAACAGCCAACATGCAGTTAATTAGATAAATATTCAAAGTTATCAACCACCTGCTTCTAGCACTCGAGGCATTAACCTTTCCTGCTCAATTCATCTGCCTTGATATGGGAAAAAAAAACCCACCTGTTAACATAAGCAGTCCTATCACATGCAAAACACTGATTCTGTAAAGCTCATATAAATCATCTTAAAACCAGCTAACAAGAACTTCTCTTCATATTAATGAATCATACCATTTTATCGCTATCATTCATGACATATGTTTGGTTAATATATACATGTGAGCAAAACATCTCTGTTTATCCCCATTTTAAGGAGAATTCTCAATCTCTACTTTTTACAAGGACTTGCATAATCAAAGTTTTAAAACAGCAGTGATAACCTAGTGTGGAAAGTTTCATTTTCATCTTAGCCCAACACCTGTTCCATTTAAAAAATAAAAGGTATCCTTGCTGGAACCAAAAATCATTTTTAAAATGAAAACAGAATCAATTTGCTAAGTTTTTTTCACAGCAGCTTGTTGAAAATATTCTGATCTATTAGACATGCTCAGAAAAGCAAGGAAAAAAGCCCCAAACACGCCAAAGCCTTTTTCACCTAGTACTGTACTTTGTGTATGCAGGCAAAACAGAAAACATTGACTAGTAAGGAAAAACTAGAGGTTAACCTGCTAATCTGAAGAGTGACTTTAATCAAGGGAGGAACTTGAACCCATGCATTAGAAACTTAGCACTAGTGTATTCAGAATAAGGCCAACTTTGGTCAAGAGAAATTACTGTCCTCATCCTTTTTGTTTTAGAACTGCTGAGACACTTTCAAATAGGTTTTAACATGCTTGTCATGCAAGTGCCTATAATGCAAGACCAAGCCAAACTTTTGCCATGCCTCAAAAAACCTCTTTTAAAGCCCCTGATTAGGTAACAAAACAAACCTGAAATTTTCTAGCCCAAAACAGTGCCTCCGTCTTCCCAAACATTTTTATTGTATCTGACCCTGGCCTCAGCAAAGATGGGGCAGCCAGCACTATGAGCCCAAGAGGAACAACACATTCCCAAAGCAAGCCTGTGGCAGAATAGCATGAGACACACCCAGAAATGCTGATACTTGCTTATGCTAGTTTTATTATATCAGCTTGTTGGAGAGGTTTCCTAAAACTGTGCAATTTTACCAACTCTGAGAGGACATGAAAGAACTGTTCTGTCTTTCACCTGAAGATAATACCAGCAATGCAGTCTAAAGAGAGTTGGATCCTCTTTTTAGTGTTGCTCATTTTCTTAAATCAGGTTTCAGATGCTTATATATGCATGCAAGTTCTTGCCCTAAAATGCTGAAAAAGAATAAGTATAGCTGTCAGAAGATGCAGAGAAAGGTGAAAGCGTAACTCTACAAACTACCAGGGGAGCTGCACTTCCCAAATCAAAAGCTTCCCTTGTTTACTGCATCACTGAAATGTATTACATTTGCCTTTTTTTTTCCCCTTTGATTTTCTTTCCTCGAAGAAAAGTTTATCTTCTATGTTTAGCAATCACCTTAACTGATTTTCAATGCCTGTAAACACCAGGAGCCTACATAGCTGGGGACCTGTAACTAGAACCCAATCAAAAAGTTCTAATACAGATACATGAGGTCTCGAAACACAGTTGGCCTCTCATGTGCAGGTAATATTTTCTTCTTTAAAATGACAATCAAATATATATCAGTCCTTAATGATCTGGCTCAAGGCTTAAAGAGTACCTGAAAATTAATTAGTCCCCTAAAGCATCCAAAGGTTAATAAGCACTGTAGACCTAAAGTCACTGCACTATCTAGTCTCTCAAAGCATCAATATCATGGAGTACTTCAAACAGTCCCAACTGTCTTGATATAAAAGTCAAAAAGATTCCAGGATTGTGTTTAAAAGTTGATTTTAACAGGCTCTGTTCTCGTACTAGATTATGGTTTGGTTATTTTTACCTTGCTAAACATAAAGCTAAAGTGCACAGAAGTTTATAACTCAGGCTTTTGCAAATCTCTGCAAAATGCAGCCATGTAACACTTGAAATCACAAGCAGTCCATAATCCTTTTATCTTCTAAACACTATACAATGGAAAACAGTTCTATACGCTCTGCTTTTTCTCTGCATTTTATAACATCATGTCAAGCAGCTTTTAACATTCTCTGTTACAGCAGAGATGGCTGCAAGAAAAGGAATGCACTCAAACGCCGCAAAAAATCCTTCCACTAATAAACATAATTTATATCACAGAATCCTTCACCAACTGCTATGTCTTCCATCAACCTCAGACAATAAGATAATGGATGTCAATATTCAGTATGCTTAAAAATACAAAAAAAAAAACCAACCTTACCAGATAATAAGTTTTTAAATGAAGACTTCCAGTTCTTTAAAATTTTGGTTTTAAGCATATAAAATCCTTCTGTAGCATTTAAAATCCAGCAAGCACACTACGCTCCATGGTAGAGCTTAACCAACTGCGTAACAGCGAAACTGCTGTTGCTCAATCTGAGAAATGTTAACGTGTAAAATGAACACAGAAATGAAATTAACTGAAGTGGTTTGTAATACGGATGAACATAGCTATACAAAGAAAAGAATTCTCAAATGCTGAAGTAGAAACCCCTTCCAGAAATTTTTCCCAGAAAAAGGCTGAACCTCAAAAATATCATCTGAACACAAGAGTTCAGTGTTTTCAACTAGTTCATTTGTACATTTGTATCAAAGAAACTAATTCTGGTTAATAATGTGTGATTGCTGAGATCTTAGCAGATGTCCCATAACTAAAAATGTAAGCATTGTGCATAAATCTATCCAAATCAAGGCTCTGACAAAGCAAGAGCAGCAGTCCCATAAGTTTCTCCAGTTGTTCCCAGAAGACAACTGTGATTTAAAATCCTATTCAATAGATTTATAGCCTCTATTCTAAACTAACTCCTTCCTATTATATGGGGAAGATGTTTCTCTTGCACAGTGAATCTAGCATATATCTTGAATAAAAGCATTTCCGCAATCTGTGAGCATGCAAGCCTTTCATCATGCCAAAATGGTAATGTTTTCATCAGTGTTATCTGGACTAAGTTAGAGGGTCTGAGCAAGAACACGAGCCAGCAGTGTGCACTCGCAGCCCAGAAAGCCAACTGTATCCTGGGCTGCATCAAGAGGAGCGTGACCAGCAGGTCGAAGGAGGTGATCCTGCCCCTCTACTCTGCTCTTGTGAGACCTCACCTGGAGTATTGTGTGCAGTTCTGGTGTCCTCAACATAAAAAGGACACGGAACTGCTGGAACAAGTCCAGAGGAGGGCCACGAGGATGATCAGGGGACTGGAGCACCTTCCATATGAAGATAGGCTGAGAAAGTTGGGGCTGTTCAGCCTGGAGAAGAGAAGGCTGCGTGGAGACCTCATAGCAGCCTTCCAGTACCTGAAGGGGGCCTATAAGGATGCTGGGGAGGGATTCTTCATTAGGGACTGTAGTGATAGGACAAGGGGTAACGGGTTAAAACTTAAACAGGGGAAGTTTAGATTGGATATAAGGAGGAAGCTCTTTACTGTGAGGGTGGTGAGGCACTGGAACTGGTTGCCCAAGGAGGTTGTGAATGCTCTATCCCGGGCAGTGTTCAAGGCCAGGTTGGACAGAGCCTTGGGTGAGATGGTTTAGTGTGAGGTGTCCCTGCCCATAGCAGGGGGGTTGGAACTAGATGATCTTAAGGTCCTTTCCAACCCTAACTATTCTATGATTCCAAGAAGGAATATTACTGGCAGCTTCTCTTAAAAAAAAACTGAAGTGAAAAGCTTCCTCCCACCTAACAAAGCTTGTTCTACAGGCATTTTTACTTCAGAGAATTCAGCTCTTCCTGAATTTCTTCAATAAAGTAGGAGTAGAAAATAGCCATACTACTAGCTACAGTTCTCAGGTCTGTCCTGTTATCTTAAGTACTCAGACACACACACTGAAAGTCATGGCATGACACTATTTCTGTAAAATTGAATACACAGCAAGACTATGACACTCATCTCAAACACGGTGGAAGGGATCATCTTACACTAACAAGATCTATAAAGTAAAGAGCTTTGAAATACTTATGTTTCCTCTTCCAGAGGTATTTCACGGCTTAAACCTTACTGTAGGAACAGTATAAACAAATGTAAATCACAGTCTAATTTTACACTGGAAATGTATCAGTAAAAGCAAAATGTGTAATGCTGCTTTAAAGAAAGTGTTAACACTATCCTAATTCAGTGTGCAATTTTTGGTTTTGCTCAATTTGCAAAATGCGTGATATAAATTACATTCACAAGTGTTAACAAAACGACAAAAAATTTTCTTCCAGGATCATTTTTACTTGCAAAGATGACAAGCACCAGAAAGTTATTCTTATCTCTGAACAAGCTCTTGTATTTCTTACAGAGTATGTTTCTCCTGTACTTAACATCAACACAGTTGTATCCAGTGAACAGAAATTCTGTAGCATCCAAAGGTAGTCATGCCTTTTACTCTTCAACTTGTTCCACTTGGACCCAAGAGCCTTAAACAATTTGCATGCTTTAAGATCAAAGTCCTGTCATACTAGGATTACAACAATATCACACACATAGTGCTTATTTATGAATTGGTGAAAACTGAAGCCAGGACAGAATTGGAAGCCACACAGTGCTACTTCAGTGGTAAAAGCCTCCACGTTTTTGTCACAACTCATAGCTACCACATAGAAAAGGGTTGAACTCACAGTGGAGTACATCTTAAAGTGAATGCAGCAACATACAGGTAAGAAAATATGTGTTAATATTATATGTCAATTATACATAAGATTACTATAGTGGTCAAATTCATCCCACACCATGAGACAAGCCATAAACACCTTGACAGCACAGCCACATCTTACTTTCCAAAGTATAAGACCCAGAATCTTACCCATAATACTCAAACCAGAAGAGAACTCCTGAGGAAAAGACGAAGTCCCTCAACATAAAAGTAAGTTAGCACTCAGGAAAGGATCAAACAAGGAGGAAGATGGCTGGCTAGAAACACAAAACAGTCTCTAAAGTTTCAGAGACCATCAGGAAAAGTGGGTTAGGTATCTGGTATTTTAACAGGCAAGAAAGAGTATCTCAGCGCATACAAATCAGTGAAGCATGAGACCAAAGAATAAAGTAACTTTATTTTAAAGGAAGTGAGCTCCTCTAGAACATGTCCTTATGCTTAGTTCTCTTCATCAAACAGCCTTAAAAGATTTACCGTGATTTACTTAAGGTTGCAACTTATTTATTGAATACTTACTCTTGCCGCTGCTGACAGCTAGATTTTAAGAGAACTACTTTTGAATCAGCTAAATGATAGCAGAAAACTTTAGCTGACAACCTTCTACCATTAAAAAAAAAGGCAAAAATAGACTAAGAGGAGAAAATGAAACAAACCATCACAGAACTACCCAACACCCCAAAAAATTAATAAATACAGTGACATCTGGAAAGGTATTAAGGATAATTTACTTAGTCTTTATTATTTATACTGCTTATAGAACAGCTATATACATATACACTGAACTCATAAATCGGTCACACTGACAGATTATCATGCTCAGAGCAAAGATATCATTCCAGAACATTATCAGCAAAAAAGCGATGTGATTGACTTTTAAATATCGACTGTAGGCTACCTGTTAGAAAGTATTATTTCATTCTGAATTCTAAGGCAAATAAAGTAGATGCCACAAAATATTATAAGCAAATATTTAAGAAGTTTAAGCCAATGTAATCTCATTCCATACTACCTACAGGCCTTCGAACAGAATAATATCCTAGCTCTCTGTGCATTCTCAAGGGCAAAGCCAACTCAGATCTCAGGACAGGATGAGGAGTTTTCAAGGCACAGCTGCCCTACAAGGACAAACTCCATCAATGAAACATTCCAAGTATTTTGCTGCCTTTAGCGCAGGACTCTCCAAAGCAATCTTGCTATATTATATCTGACTAGTAACTTGAGAAAGAAAATACTTGCCACTACTGAAAGAAATAATGTGAAAGGGAAAACATCCCATTCCATAAATATCATTAACCAAAACAAACAAAAAACCAACAAATCAACCACGGCACCAACAGAACCAGTTGTGGCAGCAGACAAAACCTACTTCCACATAAGGTAAAGGTCCTTGAATCCAACCCACCTCAATGCACTTGATTCCACAGAAGTGATTTGAGGTACCGTGCCCTCACAGTCATTCTGTTCAACGTGACACCTCCAACAATGTGCTTTCAGGGGCACTTTCTGTATAAATAGCACAGCAGAGATGCTAATGGTTGTGGCTTAGGTTGTCAGGGTTTTTTGAACTGTAACTTAGAATTTAAAAAATCATTCTGCTTAAATGAGTGTACAGAGGTCAATTAAGAAGCACAAGATCAAGGACCAATAAATTAACATTCTCTCTGGGACTGCAGCCATTCATAGACCCTAAGAAGGGGTTAGGGTAGAGAGATATTTTGCATGATACACTTTCCCTTCCCACTGCTTTAGCAAGTGTTCAATACCACTAGAAAAAAAAAAAAAAACAAAAAACCAAAACTGATCTGAGGGATTCAACATTCCTGAGTCTTTCCAAAAGTTGCTAATTCCCAGGAATGCTCAGCAACTACTTGACTAAAATACAATAGGTATATCCATCAGCAACCAAAATAAAATCCCTTGACAGAACTTCTTTTCCCTTCACGAGAGAAATTCATTGCAGGAATGTATTTCTAAAAGCCACCGCAACATACACACCAATAGCCACATCTTTACAAGGACAACTAGCTCGCTCACAATAAACACTGAGTTAACCCAAATGAATAATTTTCTTTATAGAGTTTAATATCAATTTTAAAGAAAAAGAGATTTTAACTAATGCAATGTGTAAGCCTCATGAAGTTCAACAAATGGATACTGCAAAGTCCTGTCGCTGAGGAGGAACAGCCCCATGTACCAGGGCAGGCTGGGGCTGGCCAGCTGGAAAGCAGCTTGGTAGGAAGGGCCCTGCAGGTCCTGGTGAGCACCAAGTTGACCATGAGGCAGCAACGAGCCTTAGGGGCAAAGACCACCAACAGCCTTCTGGGCTGCATTAGAAATTGCATCAGCAGCAGGCAGAGGGAGGTGAACCTTCTCTTCTGCTCTCAGCATGGTGGGAGACACATCTGGAGCACTGGGTGCAGTTCTGGTTTCCCCAGGATGGGTGAAACCCAGACGAACTGGAAGGGGTTCAAGGAAGGGCTTGAGAGGCTCAGAGAGCTGGAACTGCTCAGCCTGGAGAGAGAAAGGTCTGGGGAATCCCACCATGTGTATTAAACACCTGATGACACTGACTAGCATTTCACAGTGGTGCCCAGTGACAGTGAAAAGGCAACCATGAAATTCAAATACAACACATGAAGTTTAAACCTAAAACAACCCTTCTTTACTATAACAGTAGCCAAACACTGGAACAGGTTGCCCAGATCATTTGTGGAGTCTCCTAAGGATACTCAAAACCCGCCTGCACACAGCCCTCAGCCACCTTATCTAGTTGTCCCTGCTTTGAGAAGGGTTCAACAAGACAATCTTTAGAGAACCCCAACAAACTCAGCTATTCTGTGATGCTGTAGTAGTACTATCTGTATGTAGTACTACTTATACTACACTGTTACATCACAGGGACAGAAACATAATTCATTCATCTCTATGTATACCATGTGATAACTGAGTGCTTATCAACTGCACAATACATACACCCATGCTCACTCCTGTGCCCTTGTCTCCCTCTTCCCCCTGTACTCCATGTTCTTGCTCCCACTTCCAAGAAGAACATGTTCTTATTGCATAACAGCTGCAAATTGGAACCATTTAAACAGGAGACCATCTCCTGCTCTTCCTACCCCAAGGTAAGATGCTGCCAAAACCAGCTACAAGCAAACCTTTCACCACAAGTGTCTTCAGCCACAGGGTTACGTGCACTTGCAAATTCGGGGGGGCTAGGGGATAATGCATATTTTGTGCAAATTTAGTAAAATATTAAAACAGAAGAGCAGGGTTACTGCAGCATAACTACACCACATGGGGACTGTTCATTTTTAGCGTTGTCTGCCTCACTTCTTCTTAATGTTAAGTTCTTCCTTCTTCTGCTTCTTTTTACTTGTTCAAGGCACTCTTTTTCTGTACCTAACTATTTACACAGTCATCTTAATCTTCATAAACTTGCTTGATGTAGGTTACCTACTTCAGTTTATTCTATTTCCTACTTTTTCTTGAATTAACCTCCATTTGCTTTCGAAACCTTTAATTCTTATTTTTTAACTCCACCTATGTGATTATACTGGAAATTCTTCATTACTATTACCTACCTCACCCTTTAATCTTATTTTACAATTAAACATGACTTGTAAAACTGAGAATAAAATCTGCACAAGAAATGCTCTCAATTTCCATCCATAAGTTATGACCTTTAGGCAACTCTTTGCCTTCCATATCATCACCCCAGTTCAGCACCTTCAACTTCACTGATACTGAAGACCACTGATACTTCTAAGAGCTATACAAAAAGGCACAGAGATTATACTGTCAGTCAGCCTGTATCAGCTATAGATGCATCTGTACATCCAGTGCAAATATTCAGACAGTTTGGTAGTAATAGTTTTTAAAAGAATGTCAGATAAAAAAAAGGTTGAACATACAGGACTTGTACTGTTCTAACACATCCCTTGGTACACACTACTAGTGAAGGATTAGCTTCTCAGACAGTCATTCTTCAACCATCAGTATGAACATACGGCCACTGGTTTGAGTAAGTGCATTGTAAAGCCATATATGCAAGGAAAATTATGTAGCAGAAACTGCTACAAAAGGCAGAGAATAAGCAGAACTGAAATACGTTTCCCAATTCATAACTGTATATAGTGAAATTCAGAATGCTATATAGCACTTCCAGCGTGAATTTTCTTCTAATTTGAAAGAACTTTACTGCGCTGAGTATTAATTTTTCCACTCAAAGTATGTTTGCTTTGACAATCCACTTATTACATGTTTAATCTGTTACTCAGTCATAAAGAACAAAGATCTCCATAGCTACCAACAGGCCATTATGATAGGATATAATGGCAGGCAGTTTTCTAACACCCAAACTTCAAGCACTGGATTTGCTGCTGCAATAAAATAATAGGTATTTAGGAGAAGTTGTGTTCTGTAGTGATACAAGCTTTCCTCACTGTTGTAAACCCTGGATACAATTGTAATTGTTCCTTTCTGAGATGGATGATGTTTAATCTTTCAGTTCCAAGTACCATGAAAGAACACTACATATGGATCTCTCCCCTGTGCTTAATAATAATTATAAAAAATGGTCAGAAACAACAATGAAAGTTGGCCTTCTCCACATGAGGAACTGCCAGGATTTGAGAGCAGAATAAAACGATGTCTGCTTCAGGAAAGTAGTGAGTCTCAGCAAAGAGAAAAAAAGTGGAGAACAACCAGAATATCTGTGTCAGAATAGAAATTGTATAGGGAGAAGTAAAGAACAAGAACAGTAAACTCAGGCAAATCACATCAGGCTCATTAATAGAGCGACAACACAAACATGAAGATCCAAGAAATACTTTTGATCATTTGCTTTTAGTTAGACCCTCTTTCTTAACCAACTTTATTCTACTGGTTTAAAGGACACACACCATACCACATCAATTCTGGCACAGGATTAGTAAAATAGAAAGATGGCCACAACTGAACTGGAAAAGATCTTGTCATCTGTTCTGTTGGCCAACACATTGGAAGTATTCTGGGAATAGCTTTTTTTTTTGGCAACTGTAAAAAAAAGCCAAAAAGCCAGTCTCATCACTAAGTGCAACACCAGCAGTCAGGAAGTGCAGCCCTCTAAAGGGTGGAGGTGCCTTCTGCTGTACCACCTACCAAAGACAAACAGTTTCTGTTCCAGGTTACAGCCCCTGAATGCTGTTAGTGACTCTAGCACTGCAAACAGATTGCTTATATCCAGCTTCTGCCTACCTTCTGAGCATGCTTATTAAGAACTATGGGTTGTTGTTTTTTCTAATCAAAATGGATCTCCACCAATAGTGCATCCTCAGTGCACCACACTGAACAAATGACTGTATAAATAGCCACACTTGTTTACTAAAGGTAAAATCTGCAAGAAACGCACCGCTGTATTTATTTATACTGGGCAATGATAGCTGTAATTGTACAGATTTTCTAGTTAGCTCTCGTCAGAACTGTATGCCTGCCGCAGTCAGAGGCAGAAGTCACTAACATGTTATACTTTCCAACATCATCAAAATGTTACAGAGAAATCATAACATATTCTTTGCAAGACTTCTAGTATAGGCTAATCAGTTCTTCTTTTAGGAAAATGAACACTGAAACAGTTTTAAATATGTACCTGGTACCCATCTAATTGGAAGGGCCTGATTATGTAAAAATTAAGTAGAGGGGAAAAAAAACAGCCTGACAATTCGCTTTTTTTTTTGGGGGGGGGGACAACCCACTGTCTGGAGAAGTGATAGAGAAGCCCCTATCTAAATAGGGTCAGCAGCTCTCCTAAATAAGTGTATTGATAATCATTTGCAAAACCAACACTGCACCTTACAAATTCATTCTAGAGAACTCACCATTATAATAAACTCAGCATGCTTCTTGCTCTAAACCACTAAATCACTTCTAGATTGAAAATATGAAGCTTTCAAAATGAAAACATGCAATATTCATTCATAATTAAGTATCTTTTTAGGGAAACAACTTACTTGATTGAGTTTCTGAAGTGGTCCTCAGCAGGATTTTTTACTGTACAACTGTTCAGCAGCCATAAATCTGCTTCAGCAGAGTTTTCTAGAAGACAGAGAGATACAAATCTGTGTTAAGAATTACCCAACTTGTCAACTCCTACTTCACATCATACCAAAAAAGAAAAAAAAACCCAACAAATAAGTGTAGCCATTATCAATAAGCTATCTGCAAATCAACTTTATACTCAACATTTCTAACCATTACATTCTTGGAAAGGGACTTTTATGTTTCTTGTTTGGATTTTCATGTTTTAGAAAAAAAAAAAAAACAAAAAAAAAATCAAAAAACACACACACAAGCATTTCCATGCAGGACTTTTGGTGGGACTTTGGGGTTGGTTTTGTTGGGGTTTATTTGCAAAGGATGAACAGTTCTCTCACTTTAGCCAAAACTTTGCGTTTCTTATTCTTTTCAGCAGCATAAAATGTTTCCAAATTTAGCTCCACAGCCATTACCACATCCCACATGAGAATCAGGGGACAGGGATGCAGAGGGGACACAAATAAATAACGAAAGGCTGACACTGTCAGTCAGACAGGAGGCTGGGAATCCATTTAGCAGCAAGAGTTTCCATAGGAGTCATCCATCACTGTAGAGCATAACAATTTTCAAGTTAAGTCATTATTCAGAGGAGAGATGCCTTAATGCAGAAACATTCTAGGCTTGGTTTCAGTTCCTCCTTGTACTGTGGTCTCCACAAGTGAAGGAAGAGATAGCTTCACTGTAACAATCCTTCTCCATTAAAGCTAAAATAAGCCCTCTTTCTTCAAAACGACATTTGAAATACTAAAACATTTAAGTTCAGGAAGACCTTACACAGTAACCCAACAGGAATCCTTTCATATAGCAATTTGGATTCCAGGATATTAATATATTAGCTCCCTGACTGGGAGTCTGAGAGACAACAACTGCAACACTTGAACATATTTCACACATAGAAAAATGTCTCCCAAATACATTCAAATTCATTCCTTCACAGGTTTCATCATCTGCAGAACAGAGGGTGCAGAATAAAGTCTCTGTATAATAAAATCTTCCAAGCAGTTTTGAGAAAACAAATCTCATTAATGTTTACACCTAAAAATCATGTAAGAAAAATAAAAGTGTAGTATAGGCTTGTCCCCTCCTTACAGCCATAGTATTATTTGTGCTATTTCTGTACTTTTTTGTATTTCTAGTAACTCTCTGTCTCTTTTATGAATGTATTTACATACAAGTTTTGATTTTGTGGATATATAAATATACACATACATTTCTGAGTTACATTTATTAATAAGTGAGTTCATACCACAATTCTGCATAATAACTAAAGTTTCTTTTTACTGCACTGCTCACAAAGCATTACATGCACGGGTGTAGATTCCTTATGATCTACTGTATTTTCTCAATCAAATTTCAGTCTTATAAGAAGTTAAATATTTGTTTACCAACAGGGAATTTTCTTATTTCCCACAATAGGTTGCATTTACCACCTGTTGGCATCTACAGGTTTTACATTTACATTGTGGGACCACTTGTCAGTGGTTACATTCTGCTTTCAGAACTTTTGATGCGCTACTAAACGCAAGGCCTTGACGGACGTGCTGAAGCAAACATGGACCAAAACACCAGATCAGAGTTGGCATGTATGAACAAGATCCTGAGGCTTCATAATTACTAAATATTAAGCAACACCAGGAGTCAGGCTTCTTTATTTGGGGCAGGTAGACTGGAGGGACTGGCTATACGCATATATACCTTTATATATGTATGTTAATCAGTGTTCTGACATGAGGAGTTGGTAGTGTTCATAATGTGCCCAAAGAAAGAGTAAAACAGCTCTGACTAATAAGCTCAGGCTTCTAAATACATGCCTGCAGGGGCAGGGGCAGGGGCAGACCCAACAGTTCTCTGTTTATACTCCAGGAAGACAGACACGAAGTATTTACGTCTGGATGGTAAACAGTGTATGAATATATCACAGGGCCTATTAAGGCAGCCTGTGCACACTTCCTTGGAAGGTCTTCACCTTCCACCTTTTCCATCTCCAGCCCCCACCTTGTAAGGTCACAGGAAAGCTAAGATTCATTAATTCAGCAGCCTAAAGCCCACTGTCTGCAGAAACCTCCATTAGACCATAAGGTTTTGGAGAAACATCCAAGATTTCAGTGAAAAACAGAGGCTTGATTTTGGGAACTCATAGATGTGACTGAAGTGGACAACCTGAGCTTCACAGAAGGTTTTCCAGCAAGGCATATATACTGTGTACTGTAACAGGCAAAACTGAAGCAAGAACCAAAAGCACAGTGAGAATCAATTACAGTCCTGAACACAAGAGTAAGGGGGGGTTGGAACTAGATGATCTTGAGGTCCTTTCCAACCCTAACTATTCTATGATTCTATGATTCTATGAAATTGTCCCAATATAGGTGCCCTTTTCTATACCCTGCAACAAACTTATCTTAGAGGATCTCCTTTCTTCTGCCTTTTTCCATATATGATACTTTTAAAAATATACTTTTAAAATTGTATTTTGCTGCTCACCATTTTTTCATGGGGTACTTCACATTTTCCTGTATGTTAAGACATTTTTGGAAAAAAAGTTATGTCAAATCAGCATTGTACTCAATGCTCAAAACCATGGCCTTTTTGCATTGTGACATCTTTTCCATAAAAGAAAGGCTACACTGGAAGCAAACCACAAAATCTATCATACTCTTTGCAAAACAACATAAGAGTACAAAGAAACCTAAAGGTCATGGAAACTTCTGAACACTTCAGTTAATTGGGAAGCTCTGGAAAACATGAATTGGCTGCATTATGCAATAGTAAGAGGATAAAATAGCAAGAGGCTGAAACATCAGTATACCTACAGAGGAAAACAGTATTTACAATTCTTTTCTAATAGCATTTTTGGGTTTGTTATCATTTTAGGAATCATAAATCAGCAGAACCTCTTAAGAATGAAGTAAGACTATGAGTTGAAATTTGAACAATTTACTTCGTCTTGCCCTGGTGGTTTAACTGAAGCCTTTCTTCTTCCAATTCTTTTTCCAAAACTTTGTTTTATTCCGGTCCCCCCTAAACCACATCTCCTTGAAAAATCAAAACACACACAGAGCACTGAAGTAAAAGAAACACAGATAGCGAAGCCCTAAAAGAACAGCCCTTCTTTACTTTCCGCAGCACATCACTCCTCTTTGTACCAAAAGAGCTGATTTGCTCAGCACTGCTTGCTTAAAAAACATGACTCATAATTTCTATGACAATCTTTTAAATCCTGTACATCCATCTGTGTAACTTCAATCTGTAATATCTTTCTCTGTAATCACAGAAGGCTCTCCCACAGCCTTTTCTTCCAGCTCTCCTTATCCCTCTAAGCTCTCAGCAAGTCTTCCTTCTCACCCTTTCTGATTTTCCTTCTAACTTTCTTACACAACAGATATACCTCTAGTTTCATTGTTTTCATGCACTGCAGTATAGCCTCTGTTCCCATTTATGGTCCTCTCCTTTAATGTTTTGTACTATGCATTCTCCCTTCCAAAACAGCTCAGCCTCCATCCCTCAACTCCTGCTTGGCATTTTATGCTCTGAAGCCAGACCCAGTAACACCCAAGTTATGTATCTGGAGCATGTGCTCACAAATGGACTCCATGTGAATTGTCTTCCCCCAGAAAACACAAAAATCTAAGCACGAGGACATCTCACATCCAGTTACAAAAATAACCCAGCATCTTGACTGGAACAAAGTTACCAAACTTCTTATTTTCTTTCAACATCCTTGTGTCACAGGAACCCACTCTTGGTCCTCGGGTTACTGAAATTAGGTGCTGGTTAATTTAATGATTTCCTGGGCCACTGGGCATCAAGGAACCTCAGCAAGCATTGGGAAAGAATCTCTTAATAAATATTAGTTCAGAAGTGCTGTGAGTAATCAGTGCAGAAGGAAGGTACATCTTCCTCTGGGGACATTAACTTTGGTTGTTTGTTTCTAGACAATATGCTTTGCTTGGCAGAGGAAATATACACAAGGTTGAGAAGAACAGGAGAAAGCAATTTATTTATTTAAATACTTGCTTTTGCTTTCCAGACCCTTCTTTGTGTCCTGGGTTCAGCAGGAGCAGCCATTTTTCTCTTTCTTAGCAGCTGGTGCAGTGTTGGTTTTCTGACTCTCAGCCTGAGAACAGCACTGATAACACCGATGTTTTCAGTTGTTGCTCAGTAATGCTTACTCTGACCTAGGACTTTGTGAGCCTCATGCTCTGCCAGGGAGGAAGGGAAGCCAGAAGGAAGCAGAGACAGGACACCTGACCCAAACTGACCAAAGAGGTATTCCATACCACAGCACGTCATGCCTGGTATATAAACCGGGGGGCAGTTACCCAGAAGGGCTAGATCACTGCTCGGGTCGGGCTGGGTATCGGTTGGCAGGTGGTGAGCGGTTGTATTCTCTTCCCTTGTTATTCCCCTTATCATTATTATCATTGGTGGTAGCAGTAGTGGTTTGTGTTATACCTTAGTTACTGGACTGCTCTTATCTCAACCTGTGGGAGTTACATTCTTTTGATTCTCCTCCCCATCCCTCCGGGAGCAGGGGGAGGAAGGGGGTGGGGGGAGCGAGCGAGCGGCTGTGTGGTTGAGTTTCCAGGTGGGCTTAAACCATGACACCTTGGCACACAAAATACTTAGTTACCATTTGCTAGGTCACGGTATTTTGTATCAGAGATAGTTAATGATCAACTTTCATATAATATGCCTTAAGGAAAAGATTCCAAACAAACAAGCACTTTCCACTTGTCTCTTCCCTCAAAGGCAACTACAAATCAAAACCACAAGTTACCATGAACTTCCAAATGGCATTATGTTTGAAATCTCAGAGCCACATTATCGGTTCCCACCTCTGAACCTACCATGCATCGACCAACAACACAAACCACTCAAATGCATGCTTAAAGTACTAACTTTCCAGATTACAAATGGTTTTCAAAGATCCCACTCATCTCTTAAGAGCAGTATTAGGATGTAAAATATAAAAGGGTCAACTTAACTGCAACATGACTTCTGTTTTCCCATTGAATTTCTGCGACACTCTGGTCTTAAGTCACTTCATCAACAATTAATGAAAATGTAACAGCTTGGTTCACCCTGTGAGTATGTTATTTAAAGCTCCATGAGGGAAGAGAGGTTGCTTATGTGGTAATGTGGACAGGTCTTCATTTAGGAAAAAAAAAAATAATAATTCTCTTGCCTCTTGCCCTAATTTAAACTGCAAATATGCAAAGCTATTTTTATTCTTCATTAAGATTTCCATTACTGAGGTAATTGCACAAGTAAGCTTTTCTGTTTTCTGCTGGTTTTAAGAAATATTTTTAGTAAATTCATTCTTGACTGGGTAGACATCTCAACAGCAGCTACTGCTGGACTACAGGTAGTTTTATAAAGCCTTCCAGATCAGGATGCTGTGTTCACTACCAAAGGACATTCTTTTTGAAGAGTAGCAGGCACCTGCATTCTAAAATTATAGTACCCATGGGGCATTTCAGTAATTTCCTTTCAGGTTTTCCTCCTCCATTTTGATGTTAACTTTCCAAAGCCCACAGCTACCACATGTGCAGACACTGAACAGTTCCTACTTCTTCCAGCCAAGAAAGGGACCAATCATTTTTGATGTCTTATTTGCTTGCTGTCTTTATCAATCAGAAAAAAAAAAAAAAAGCAAACACACATAGTTCTGTTATATCTGTCTTCTACTTTGGGTACAATGCTGTGTGCCACAAACATTTGAATTTGGGCTGGATTTTATTTTGCATTCTACAGTTCCACTTGTCTTGTCAAACAGCTCCTATATAGGCATCTTGAAGGATCATTTACCAGTATAGATCCATGACCATGCTCTAAACAAAGCTTCCAACATGACATGACCTTCTTCTCACAGCTCTTTGCTGATATCTAATAGTCTAAGTTCTCTCTGCACATGGTGCTATATACCAAAGGTGGAAAAGGCAGCCTGAATTTTAGCTTACTCCTTCAAAATAAAGACTTCACTACTTTGAGAAAAGTGGCTCACACAGCTATTCCTTGAACAAAGCAAGACCTTAAAACAAGAAAGGAGAAATCTCATTGCTAGACAAGAGGTGAAAGGCAGAAAGCCTAAGCATAGCCAGGGTCTGTTCAGCACAGCACCACCTGATCTTAAAGGCACCCAAATTATCCTGGGCAGCAGCAGATGGAGATGCCATAGCACAGTGCTCTAAAAGGTGGGCATTTCATCCTGCTCTTGAGCACAAGCATGATCTCAATGCATTCCAAGAGCCAACTAACTGCTCCTTTCACTTCACTGAAAACTTAAAGATCAGTGTAAATAATTTCAATATGAAGATTAATAATGAGTGAGTTATCAATCTCAATGGGGAAGGTCCCACTGCACTAGAAACAAGGTCAAGTAGACTGTTTTAGCCAGACTTCACTAACATGACATTCAAATAACTCCAACGACTCATTCTGATGATTAACACAGGTAGAATTTGTTTTGTTGGCAGAATTTGGAAAAATCCCAGAAACTACTCCTCCTCCTCCGAGTCCTAATCATGCTTGACCTTCCAGAAATAGCACACACACAGTATGATTCAGTGCTTTTTAGTCTTTGTACTCCCTGCATACAGCTTCATACGCAAAACACCAAAGTTATTCAAATGAGCAAATGCAGACTGACTGCTTCTATCTTAGCCACTAAGTCTGGTCAACCATCAACAGAAGCCTTGCACAACACCATACAACTAAAGTTTCAAAACACATTGCAAATATTAACTGATTTACCTTCAACACCCACATATTAAGTATGCACCCAGCCCCACATCAATTCCTTTTCATCTTGCAAGTGTAGACAATTAGTTTCAGAGTTTCTATAACTTGATCAAACCATGCAGGATGTTGATACAAATAAGCCAAGATCCCAAGTTATCCCTGACTTCTGGCCTGTTCCTGAACACAAAGTCATTGTGTAGATTCATAGGCACAAGCTATTTTAGTCTACATTTCTAATTTTTTTTTTTCATTTACAGTGATAGCCAATAACTTTTTGACAAGTTTTAAGCCATCTCCAGAACCCAGCCCTTTCATAATTTGGGTAGCATAGCAAATCAATAGAAAATACTGAACGCTGATCAAACACAGATCACAATAGCTCTAACTCCCCATGAGTGCTCCAACACAACTCTTGCAGATGTGTTACCAAGTGTCTTAGAAGCCAAAGACTTACTACTGCCATAGAAAGATCACAGCTAATGTGTGAGGTCCAGATGAAACTCTAGCTTTCATGCAGCTCACTGAAAAAAAAAGAAACAAAACACTCTGCACTCTCATTTTTGGTACACCACTTTAGAGATCTTCACTTGCATTATGTATAGTCTCAGTGTAAAAATTAAAGGAATTAAGAGTATTTGACTACATTGTACAGATCGGACTTGCTAAACAACTGGTAAAATTTAAGCGAAACTGATGATGATGATGATACCTGTAAGACACAAAATGCAAGTCAGGAATGTTGCCTAAGCTATTGATTTGGGAACATCACATGCTGTAATGTTTTCTACGGTAAAAAACAAATCAGTTGTAAAGCACAAGCAGCTGATTTCATATGCTGACAGCAAAGCTACAGGTGAATGAAAATTGAAAATTTCATGTTTTCCTTACATGTCATATGAGTTCATATGAATTCACTGTAAACAGTAATAAATAATTCGGAATCAAGAAAGGTTGACTGGAATCTGCCCTAGGAAGATCATTTTAACCTCCCTTAGGTGTAACGCTCTGAGAAGTCTTACTTAAACAAATGCTATCTGCAGAGCTAATGAATTGTTAACAGCTTTCCCTCACTGCATCTGTGAAGGACAAAAAAAGAAAATAAACTGAGGTTGCTTCAGTCCTATCATGCACAAAGGTAACAACCTGCTGGATTAGGCACAGCAGACAGAAACCCAAGTTCTTTATAAAATGCAATGGCATCACTTGAGTTACCTGCTCGGTGAAGGCTCTCACACTTACAGCCCCTGCAAGCCACAAGTATGTCCAACAAAAGAAAGCTTGAAGCAGTGAAGTAGACTCCCAAGGACAGCAAAATTTCTAAGCAAACGAGAAAGAATCTTTGCTTCATTTAAAGTATAATATAAAACACAAGTAATTTAATCATAGAATGGTTTGTGTTGGAAAGGACTTTAAAGATCATCCAGTTCCAATCCCCTGCCATGGACAGGGGCACCTTCCACTAGAGCAGGCTGCTCAAGGTGCTCCAGCCTGGCCTTGAACACTGCCAGGGATGGGGCAGCCAAAGCTTCTCTGGGCAACCTGTGCCAGCACCTCACCCCACTCAAAGAGAAGATAAAAAATTTATTCCTAATATCTACTCTAAATCTACCCTCTTCCAGTTTAATGCCTTAAGTGGGACCACAAATGCATAACATTAGTCTGGAGAACAGCTTTACTCTACATATGTTTTTACTTTTTCAGTACACCTATTCCGTACAAGTTGGCCCATGGCACTGAACTTCCTCACTCCCGTAACTTCCTAATCTTCATTTTCACAAGAACCAGGATTACGTTTCTGCTCTAGTCTGCAAATTAAAGCTAAATTTCATTCCTGTATCTGTTTCACAATCTTTTTTCTCTAAATTCTGTCTGCATTAAGTTGTGCCTAGAAGCAATTTATTGATTTCAAATGCCTTGCTTCCACTTATTTCTCCTGATACCTAATGCCACAGGGAATATGGATTTAGGCTCCATCTATCACTTTTAAAAGAGTTAAAATATATAACCTATTTGAGCCAGATATGTCCAAACACTTATTAAATTGTAGCTTCCGGCTATTTATTGACTTTCTCAGAACTACCTTCACAACTCATCTATTTGCTACTTTATCAGTTTTCTGAAAAGCAGTAGATATGGGCTTAAAGTACCATACCCAGCAGCCAGATAAGCCTTTACTGTGGTTAATTCCCAGACATCATCCCCAGCTCAGATTATCAGCAGAAATTAGTGCTTGTGAAAGCTCCAGACAGAACACATCAGAAATTGAAGTTCACTCTTCACACACAGAACTGATAGATGCAGTGCAGCAATCAGCAGTGCAAGCTTCTCCACAAAATCCCACCAACAGGTTTCAACTAAGTAGTCCTTAAAGAGGTTGAGTATTTCTCTGCCAATACAGAGATAACCATTACAGTCTCACATAATTTCACTATCCTGTCTCTTTCCAATCTTGATTGCAGGTTTAGTTAATATTCTGTTAAAGAGCCAATTTTGTTAGGTTCCTGTCATTTGTACAAAAAAATCCTACAACAGAAGATACTCTTCCAGTACTAATAACTCTGCATACAATAAGACAAGCCTATTTTGAAACTTTCAACAGCAAGCGCTAGAAGTTCAAGTATGCCAAAGTTCAAGTATGCCAGTTTTGAGTAGGGAATTGTGGCTTTATGGCTCCAGACAGATCCAGTTTCATCAAGCACAAACCAGTACACCACTAGTCTGAGGCACCATGTGTGCATTATTTGATGGAGCAGAAGCTCACAAAAATAAAAAGAATATTTTGACAAACAAGAGAAGGGGGGGGGGGGGTTGTGAGGATCATTTTCTCATCTTGTTTGGAAGCAGAATCTCAAGGTACCAAGCACTATCACAAACAGTGATGTTGCTGTATGAAAGCACACAGGGCTGTCTAGCAATTCTTCATTTTCTTCAGGCAAGAGGCAGACCTGCTGGAAGAGCTCCACAGACCACTAACATAAGGAGTCAAAGGTTTCTCGGTTGTCTTCTCCCCTGCCCCAGGCTTCGCACTGTGAGTGTCTTTTCCACCACTTTGAAGGCCAGGCGAAGAGTAACAACAGAAAACCTACATTTCACTACACAGGTCAAAGGAGCCAAGATATTTCAGAAGCCATTTTCACCTTTCTCTTTTCAATAGAGTGAAGATACTTCATCATTCTTACTTTTAAGACTTCAAGACCTGTAGTTATCCACAGTTTATTCTATATTTTCTATTGTGAGCAACCTGGTCTAGTGGAAGGTGTCCCTGTCCATGGCAGGGGAGGTGGAACTAGATGAGTTTTAAGATCCCCCAAACCGTTCTGTGATTCTGTGATTCTATCTTCATGCAAATTTCTCTTTGTCCATGTTGATGGCTGAAGTTTAATATGGTATCTCACATGATTACTATTCTTCCTTTGTATATATATATATATATATATATATACACATAACTTATGACTCTACTGCCTTTACAGTTTTCATTTAGCACATGGTTTCTAATTTACCCTTCCTTTGCTTTCAAAGAGGAACCACAGGGGCCAGAGTGAGCTATGTGCAGTGTATGGACAACTGACTAATACCCACACAGAAGGAAGTGCTGGATGGTACTTTAAAATGTTAACCACAGTTTTTCATTAATAGATGTTTAGAGTCTCTTTTGATAATTTATTTCACAAACCAAACAGTATAAGCACTGACCTCTACAGTTAAAACTGAGGCCATGATGGAGAGAAAGAGTATATAAATGTAATGGGAACAGGGAGGAAGCGACTGTAATTGGGAGGACACAAAAGCAGTATACAGAAAATTCAGGAAATTAAATCACTAAATGCACTACCACCCTCAGGACAATTTCCAATTGTATTTTTTCCTGTTGAAAAGCACAGTATTTGTTACATCATGGATATAATCTGTCAATGTTTCTTGTTAAAGATAACAGAGCTTTATCACCCCCCCAAAAAAGTAAAGTTTGTTTGAAGTTTTTGCCAAACATGACTTAAAAAAAAAAAAAAAAGTTTTTTAACTTACGTTAATAGTAAATTCACAAAATAGACACCACAGCACTCTACTTGTTACAGGCTTTCAGTAGCTATTAATTATCACTGAGCCTTGCACACATATGCAATGTCTTTTCCATTAATCACCTGGCATGTAGCACACAATGTTGGAAGTAGCTTTGCACAGATACCTTTTGCTAAACCTTACTAGCTGTAAAACTGAGAAAGCACCTACTTCACTGCAGAGGTTCCTCTTCTTCCCACTTCAAAGCTTTTACCAGACTCCTGCTTTCAACCCAGGTACTTTCAGGGTCCACCACCCCACCACCACCCCTAGCTGTGCCATGGCTCCCAGATTCTCTCAGTAAGAAAACTCACTTTCAGCTCTGAGGGCATCAACAGACTTTGAAAAGTTCTATTCCAAGCTCCATGTCTATGACTCGGATCTTGAGAACCCCAAGATAAACTCAAAACATCTGTAGCCCTGAGACTGCCCAAGACAGGATGACTTCAGTTCTTCTGGACATTCCAGCCTGCAGGCACTCTGCTCTGCCTGTATCCCAGGTAGGGGGTAAAGTCACCAGCTGCCCTCAGATCCAGAAGTTCTACACAGCCTGGAACCATTCACGCCATGTGGCCACTGACAAGGAGGCTGGGGAGCCCTATATGGACAGCAAAGGCAGTTCCTGACTTCACACAGAAGGTGCCACTCCCATGTAACCCGTGTTTCAGAATCACCCCATAGTGCTGTTTCCTGAACAACAACATTGCCTTCACTTCTGTTTTACTCGCAGAGGGAAAAAATAAAATTAACATATCTCTTTTGTGCCCCAACCAAGTCTGAACCAAGTAGAAGTTTTCTTTTACCTTTCTTTCACAATGAGTGATCTACAGTAGGTCTATTTTCACAGCACTACAAATGCTCACTTCAGTGAATTGCTATGTTTTGGTTTAAAATGAATGGAATTTTATTTGTATTCCTCACACTGAGCCATGTGTCTTTGTTACAATCTGTAGTGTCTTTAAATTCTCAGTTGGTACAGGATCAAAATAATTACTACAGTTGCTGTATTTGATTTTAAACTGCACACAAAGTCCAAACTCCCCAATAAATGTGACCACTTACACACGCCAAGCACAATTAGATCCTCGGACCAAGCAAACACTCAATGCACATAATTTCCTGAAAAATGTCCTGCATTAAAGCACATTTATTATTCCCAAGTTAGCCCGTGTGATGAAGAACAACCAAGATCATTCTGGAGCAGATAAGACTGAAGAAACTGGGTTTTTGCACACTAAACAAGTAACTTGTAATCAAAAGTTTGCAGCTTCTCGCAGTCAAGATTCTTACAATATTCTCCATCTTTGCTGAGGAACTTGAGAACCAGCATTACACCTATCTTCCAGAACAGTATTCAGCACTTTACTACAAATTATTAGACCCCACTCAAAACCTTGAGTGACTTCCTTCCCTTGCTCCCCACTCTCTTTTTACTATATAATATATACTTAACTTTTTTCCTTGAAAATAAAACTTAATATTAAGTACAACCTTACTGGGTGTCATAAAATAAGCAGCCGACTCACTTTTCTCTCACTTTGATACACAGCATCTGCGGAAGTCCTATTGGTAATTATTACAGATGTTTAAAAATGCAGAAGCAGCACAGTATTTCTAAACACTTACTGGCTAATCTAACGATTTAGCTGTTTGAGGAAGCTTACTGAAGGCCTCTATCCTTTCAGGCTGGCCATAACTTAAGAAATTCTTGCAATGCTTAAACTATTCAAAAAGTTAAGGTACACACTAAAAAGGTACAGATCTCTCATCATTACATGCAGGCTGAAGATTTTAATTAAGTAGGGGTCATAACTGTGCATTAAAAATCAAAGATGACACCAACAGCTTCTGAATTTTCACAGAGCATGTGTTTGAGATTTGGCAGGAAGAAGACTCAGCTTAAGATCATGTTTAGGAAGCACACACCTGAACCATATACGGGTACGCTGCTTCCAAAACATTAATATCCACAATAAAACCTGTACAAAATTAGTGACTATAGAAAGTGCCATTAGAATGCATAAACAGGCATACTTACTGACCAATCCGTTTGAAACAGATGATTAGTGAAATAGATTAGTAAATGGATTTAAGCGATTAAATTTAACTAAGCAAGTAGAAGCCAAGCATAACATTCTCCTTCCACTGACACACAGGAGTCTTCTGTAAAGTATGAAGAGTTGAGTATTTGCAAGGAAACTGGAACCTGTAAAATCTGTCAAATGCAGACATTCTGTATATCACACCTTCAGTTTTACAGTAAGATTTCAGTTTCATCATAGGCATGTAAGTGGTCTCTCTTCTGTTACAGAAGCAAATTTGGTAGACACTATTAGAATGCCTACCTGAAAGGGAAAAAATTACTACGCTTCTTTAAGCAGGTGCACATTTAACACCAATCCCTTCGAAAAAACAGTGTGTGTATCATTCCTTTAAAAAGTCACTATTCATGAATGTTCAATACTTCATTTCATACCACACTCCAAGTAACATAGTACCAGAATCTTCCAGTTGCCTTTGTTTCCCTATTCAGTAATGGCACATCTAGTGTCTTTTTACCATGCACGAAAATATTCAAAGAATTATACCAGAAGTATTCCTAGCCCACAGCTGATATTTGTTGCCCGTATATGGAAAAAGTTTAATATAGGAACAAATAATTAACACACATCAGTCTAGAGGTAAGCTCCAACATGAGCTGTAAAGTTGGTTTGGTTTGGGAATTTTTTAATCTCAAAGAAATTGCTACTGCATTTGGAAGAAAAATCTTAGAGAAGTCCCTAAATCCTTCCTTATTTTTATGCACGTATCACCACAGCAGACAGCCATTAGCCAGACTGTTGTCTTGAGTCTGTTTTATATTATTTGCTGATGAATGATCCTGTAAAAAGACTGAAAATAAAGGCATCTTCTATTTTTCAGTACATTTGCTCAAAATGTATCTTAAGAAACATCAGGTTCAGTATTCCCAGCCTCCTAACACAAAACACTACCTGAAATCTTTGAAGAGCTATACTACAAATATATGGGCAACTAGAGAAGTGTTGCAAGAAATGCATTCTCACTGTGGTTAAGAACTAATGATGAAAAACTGAAAGTGTCAGTATTTAAATTATACAAGACCAGGAGTGAATTTGACCTCAGGAATAAATAGACGAAATGGTCCTCCCATTGAGGGTACAGTAAGAGGTACAGAAAGATCTACAAGCAAATGGAAGACTAATTCTTTGCCTACCAGACATCTCAAGAAACTGAATAAAGACAAACTAATATAAAGCGTAGGGGTTTCACAAATAGAAGTACCACCTTACTAGAAGGAGTATTACAAGAAGGAATGGCAAGATACAGATTATTAAAGAACATACTCAAAGTAGCACAGAATTTGCAGGAATTCCCAAAGCAAGCAAGCAAGCAAGCAAGTTTCTGACAAATCTTTATAACTACGGACTCTTTACAACTCTAAGGACTAACAGACTTTTCCAAAAAGTCCTAAACTTTATTTCATCCGCACCCTGGGCTAGCTAGCAACCATCAGTATTTCCAGACATTTAAAACAGAGCCATTGGCCAGCAGTGCCTACCTAACAGGGTATCCTTACCCACACCAGAAAACCCAAACCAACCACCCCACTACACCTTATCATCATCCAAGTAAGACAACTCAGCTTGAAGACAGATAAGCTACTACCCATCCCACAGAAAAGTGAGCCATCCCACAGAAAAGCATGCCACCACATCTTTCGTTCCATGAGAACTTAAAATCACTGATAGGGATGCTAGGGATGGACTATTCATTAGGGACTGTAGTGACAGGACAAGGGGTAATGGGTTCAAACTTAAACAGGAGAAGTTTAGATTGGATATAAGGAGGAAGTTCTTCCCTGTTAGGGTGATGAGGCACTGCAATGGGCTGCCCAGGGAAGTTGTGAATGCTTCATCTCTGGCGGTGTTCAAGGCCAGGCTGGACAGAGAATTGGGTGACATGGTTTAGTGTAAGGTGTCCCTGCCCATGGCAGGGTGTTGGAACTAGATGATCTTAAGGCTCTTTCCAATGCTAACTATTCTATGATTCTATAAGAAACAAGCTGAAGTTTCCCTCCTTCCCCCAAAGATAACCATTTTATCATCCTTAACACTGTCCACACCATAAGTACTAGGTATACTTTTTCCTCAGGGATATGTGACTAAGCAGCAGTTCTGAACCATTATTTACCTTTCAAGTCAGCTGTTCCTATTTCAGACCTTACATCTGTGTATCCAAAAGTACATCCACTTCTTCAACTACACTTGATTATGTAATAAAACAATATCAGCCTTACCCATAAATGTTGTACAGACTATAAAGATTTTTATGGGGTGCA
This sequence comes from Lathamus discolor, assembly GCF_037157495.1. NCBI lineage: Eukaryota > Metazoa > Chordata > Aves > Psittaciformes > Psittacidae > Lathamus > Lathamus discolor. The sequence continues at coordinate 64,635,993 of NC_088885.1, forward strand.
TTTTCCAAATCTATTGTTACCACTTCAAACGCTGTTTAACCACCTTGGAACAAAAATAAAAATAGGAACAGCCACCAGGACTCCTCACAAAAGAATTGCTTTAATCTAGTGGGGTTGAATGCAAACAAAGTCATTTGCCAAGTAAGAAAGCATCCTAAAAAGATATAGGAGCCTTTGAAAATGTACAAAATATTATTAGATTAAAACCAGTGCTTAGCTTACTATTACCTTAGAATAATGATTCTTTCAGACATCATGTTAAAACTTTACTCCTATTCTCATTGCTTTCCTGTTGTTTGAAATTAACGTTTAAGATGCTAGAGAGTTGCTGAGCTATGAGTATGCAGTTTAAGCGATTAACGAACCAGCTCACGAATGTCAATAACAGGTTGGTATTTGCTACAGATAATGTGTCTCCTACCCCCCAAATATCTGACATTATATCAGGTTATAGCATATCGTGGAATACTATGTCACAGAAGTCAAGAATGCACAAGCTGTGTAACACATTACAATTTAACTGGATATTGTTTCTGACAACATAAATTGGTTCTTGAAACCCAAAACAAGTATTTGTGCCTTTCTGCCCCAAACAAGCAGGATGGATGATGGATGTAAGACAAGAAACATATCCTTGTGTTTAAATGAAAGTATTTCTAAGCCACTTATACTGAGCTTTTGTCACGTAGGCGCATATCAACTCTACAGCAAAGCGCAAAAAGGGAAGCTCTTCAGACCAAAACTACAGTGAACACTAAAATTCAACCTGCCTTTTCCTAGGTTTTCTTCATCAATCTTCTTTTTCTTTCCCATAGCAATCATACACAGAGAGCTCATTCCTGATTTAGACACTTATGGAAGTTCCCAGGATAGGCTTACCACACTAACAATACAACTAACTACCAAGTGTGTTGATAAGAGCCTCCCTGCTGACTAAGATTTTTGTAGGAAAAATACACAAATGTTTCCACATGCACCCCACTAAAAACATCACCATTTTACCCAGACATGACAGCATTCTGCCACAGTAGAATATCTGAGGGATTAAGGAAACAAGTGTAGGTCAGGAAAAAACTGATCAGAATAGGAAACTGAAATAGGAAACATGCCACTGCCTGGTATGTGCTGCTGTAGTGCAAACTGCTCAAAAGCAGCACAAGGACCGCAAAATGCATGCTTCAAATCAGTTGATGAAAACATGTAGGTTTTTAAAGCATACTTAAAACATCACCACAGAAGAGAATCAAAAGCTGACAATTTGTCTAATGCAGCCCAGAATTGATGGCACTCTTTGCTGCAAGAGTGCATTGCAGCAAAGGGCCCTGGGACCTTTTTACAACAAATTCTGCCAGTTTTAAATGCACTTCACCATCTCTATATTCAGTCCATCCTTTGTCAGTTTCTCTGTGAGAAGTGTCAAAATCCTTACTCAAGCCCAGGTAGATGGTATCAACTGTTCTCCCCTCCCCTACCAAGCCAGTCATTTAATCGTAGGTTGAAGGTTACTCAAGCGTAACTTTTCCCTTTACGAAGCCATGCTGACTACTCAGTCACCTTTCTGCTTCATGTACCTGAAAATGGTTTCCAGGATTAGCTGCTCCACCACCTAACCACTGACCGAGATGAGGCTGACCAGCCTGTAGGTCCCTGGGTCCTCCTTGCCTGTCTGTAAGACTGGAGTGACACTTGATTTCCTCCAGTCAATCAGGAAGCTCTCCCAGTGGTGATTAAGACTGGCCTCATAATGACATCTGTTAGCTCCCTCAACACCCATGGGTGCATCCCATCAGGTCTCATGACCTTATGTATTTTTAATTCATCTCAGTATGCCCTAACCCTATCCTTTTTCCACTAGAAGCAAGTCAAGTCCTCCTTCCTTGCAACAACAACCATCCCTGCGCTAGGTGACCATAATCCCTCTTGGTAAACTGCGAGGGCTTAGTTATCAGTTGCAGTAGCGCAGGCAGGCAGCTTGCAGATGGGGGAATATGGTACCACTGCTTGCCAAACTGAGACTGGCTTAGGTCGTTAGAGACACTGAATTTTCCACAAACACCACATCACAGATCCAAATTAAAAAGCAGATGTGTAAAGAGATGAGGTGGCCCAACCAACAAGGTAACAAACACAAGCAGAAAAGGATGGTGCTACACAAGTACATAGACTTCTACCATCAGAAGATTAACATGCAACTACAGCATTAGCCAACAGTAAAACACTTAAGTTGCAGAAACTCATTTGACCATAGACAGAGTTGTGCTAATTTAAACCACACCTTAAAATGTACTTAAGAAGATGAAATTAACTTCATCGTCTATACATTAGAGGGTTATAAGCATGATTGGTTAGAGCAATACATAGTAATGCCTTCAATTACATCTGTACCATGTAAAACAAGCTTTAAAAGCTACATTGATTAAAAGATACTTACAATAATATACCTATAATGAAAAATGGAACAGCTACTTATTCTCAAGGAGCTGATGCTAAACACCAAAGAGAAAAGTAGTCTCAGCCACAGGGCTCTGACTCATATAGATAACGTATACTGAGACAGCCTTCAAGGGTACTGTTACCTTCTTCCCACAGTCTGGATGTCCATGTTGTTTGTAAAACAGATCCCAGACAGCCCAATATTTTAAAACAAAACTAGCTACAAACACAACTTAAATTGCCCCTGCTCTTGCACTAGAGCAGTCAGCCAAAAACCACTCTTAAATACACTGAGGTGTTTGTAATGCTCACAAAGCCATGTTCAGTCACAGCAGGAAATGGGAGATGATTACTGTATCTTTCTCACTCTACAAGAGATGAGCTGTAATGCTAAAATACACAACGCATGTTTGGTCTATGCGGTGAAGATTAAGTCACCTATGTGATTAAGTTAAAGGCCCCGCTCAGCTTCTCTTCAGATTTAAAATTTGACACAGTGCAAGAGGATAACAAAGAGTCTTCTACATGTTCTTAAAGGCGAGGCAACAATCTTTAATTCCTAGGACAGTATTCAGACAAGAAACTATATGGCAAAGACTGGAACAGGGTCCTTATACATCACTCCTGTTGACACAGCACCACTGTAGAATGAGTTCAAGAATGCCACGATGACAGCATATGTAAGAAGTACAAACCAGCTCCCAAAACACTACCTGAACACAGGTGTTATGTCCACAGATTTTAAACAAAGCATATAGGCACCTGGAGAGAAGAAATATTAACCAAGGTCTACCCCAAAAAACACCCTCTCTGTAAAAGGCAGAGTTTTGTGCTTGTAAGTTTGACAACCTTAATGTTGTCAAATTTCCCCTTCTATAACACCATTCAAACTGTCTCTATTTAAAAGAGGCTGCGTAGATATAACTGCCTCAAACTAAACAAACAATTCCACCCGTTATGTAGAAACCATCTCTTTTGGGTATGGCACTTCTCCCATGCTCACAGACTGGAAGGCAAAGCAGCCTGGCCATGGTTAGTAACAGGAGTCAGTTGAGGAAATCAGAAGAAATAGAACAAAAAAAGCCTTTGATGATTTTTTGTTTGCCTTCCTATTTGCTGGTGCTACTATTTTTAGCACAATCAAGACAATGAAATATTTTTAAACACTCACTTTAAATAGCACCTTTTACACATATTGTCTTCATGTGACCAGAAACACTGCTACCCTATCGTTAAAAATGGCTATCAATCTGTACAACAATAATTCTCACTAGTTAAGTTTCACATTTGTTCCCAGAGCATTTTTGCTGCAGATATGAAACCTAATTCTGAAATCACTAACAATGACTTTCAGATACAAAAGTTAAAGAATACTTCTTGGAGAAAATGCATATTTATCTGTTTTGTAATAAGTTTCAAAATACATTTTCCCTTCAAGGTACACCAACAGACTACATAATTCACTTTTTCTTGCCTAATCAGATCTCATTTGAATTTCTGATGTTCATACAGTATTGACATCGATCAACATAATGAGAAAGTTATTTTTTCCTTTAACCACCTAAATACAGGGATTACTTAAATTTAAGTTCAGACTGTGAAAAAAAAAGTTACTTTCTTTGAACTTAATCTACTGAACTCCAAAGAGTTATGTAAACCACAGGCAAAATCCAGGCTTACAAACACAGCTTATTGTTCTGCCTAGTGCAGTGTATTAAGCTAAAGAAATATGAAACCATCACCAACAGCTGTAAATCACTGGTGGAAAAAAACAGCAATTTCATTCATTACAGAAGTTCTTCAGTCCTGTCCCAGTAGCACAGCAGCAAGCCAGTTTTGGCATACAGACACGAGCTACAGCTATGTAACACAGGCGACAGACTTATCTTCACTGGCCCAGCTGAGGCACACAAAGGGAAGACAATGGCAGCTGCTCATGCTGGCACTGAAGCCTGCACCACACAGTATTTAGGAACCAAAATGGAACACTAGCAAGTGACTCAACCAGGACTATCCCCAAGTTTCAAGGATGAGGAGGGAAAATCTACAAGTTCTTTTTCCTTAGCACTGGTATGCTGCTATCCACATTCAAACACACCTTGCAGAACAAATCACATGTTCTGGATTTCTCAGACCACTAAATATTTCTACCCTACGTCAGTATTTTATTCTTCATCTTACAGATGAAAAAAAAGCTATCAGGCATTGCTGAAGAGATATTTGATACTTAGCGACAGCATAAAACCAGCAGGTTGCAATTATATTTCATAAATAAACAGGGCAGGGGGATATTGTAATTTGAGAGCAGAAATTACAGTCTATTTTATCTTTGCACAAACCCCTTGTACTGGCCCATTTTGATCATGGTAAAAGACAAGCAGCCAAAGTAATGGAAATAATTTTCCAGTGCCATGAAGATGCAGGTAAGGACATAAGGACAGGGTAAAAAAGTATGTGCGTGTATGTACACACATATATATAGATATAGATATTGATTATCATTATACATGAGTATGCTAACAGGTAAATTAATTACTTGGAATTACAAGTATCACAAGCATACTTGGAACTACAAGTAACAAAGTCACCACAACTTACAGTTTACTGAAAGCAGCTCCAGTTCAAGAAGATAAGTAGTCATACACAGCTGGACTACTTTGACACACGGAGGTCACACATGCTGTGGAACTACAGAGCACCTCACAGTAAAATTTGTTAGTGGCTATTGACAGTCAGGCTTTGAGTACAATTACTTTTCTCGAGTCTTTGAGAAAAGTGCAGGATTTCATTAACTTCTCCAGGATTTGAGTAATCTCAACTCAAGCCTGTAGATCTGACAGAACAATGAATATCGATTAAGCTTCAGAAGGATGCCAAATTAATATACTAGGAAATATTCTGAACACAAATGGCAATTTACCGTCAGGAACACAACAAATCGACAGCTCATGCTGTCAGTCATGAAACTGGCAATAAGTCAGTGCTTCTGCAAGAAATGAATACAAGAACCAAAGAAAAAAAAACTAAAACAAACCACAAAACCTTGAAAAATAAAACAAAAAATAAAAAAGAATACCAAAACACACACACACAAAGAAACCAAAACCCCACACAAAAAACCCTAACCTACAACAAATTGATCTCTCAGTCTCTCCTATGCCTCTTCTTCTGCATCCGCTATGAAGAATAAGCTTCAAATTTTACTTCTTTCTAGGTACAAATGACATTAAATGTGGAAACGTGCCACCAAGCACATGAGTGTGTTACTGAAAGGTCCTATTGATGGAAACCCTTTATACTCGAGTTCCCCTTTTAATCTTATGTTTGTTACAAAATGCTAAGTAGCACCAGATTATTTTTGTTTCCAAGTGCCTTCCACCCAGTGATAGGTCATGCATGGAAAGAGTTAATACATGAAATTTTGTGTAAAGCTTATTTCACTGAGCAGAAAGCAAATCATATGCAAATTTCTTAACTGCAAGTGTAGTGTGGGGCTAATAAGCACACGAATGCTTCACTATGCAAAATCCATGCAAATACCTGTGAAAGACTTTAATATGGGAATATACAATATTCAAAATGCATGCAAATATCCATTAAAGATTTTAACCTGGGAACACCGCCTGTCACAGTGCCTTTCTGTGTTTTGTGCACACTGTAATATTTTTCATATCTACAACATCTGCACTCCTGACAATACAAAAATATTGAGTCAAGCAATTAGGCAAATTCTAAAGAAAACACTTTGAGACCTATCGAACAACAATAAAGGAGGTCATATTTACACAACACACAGACTGTCTGCATATGAAGGTAAGTTTGCATGGGCTGGGCCAAACCAAAACACTTAGAAAGGTTGTTTCCTCCATGAGGACACACTAATGCTGGAATTGAGAGGTTTGTTAGACTGTTTTCACTCCACACAATTTTCTTGAAATGACGTACACATAACATCCTCTCCTGAAGTCCTTGTAAACAATGCAATTAGAGTGCACAGTGCAATAAGTACAAAAGTCCAAGACAGAGCAAGAAAATATATATTCCCAAAATTCCATGCAAGCCTCAAATTAGTAGGCTTATTGTGGCACCAGGTAGCACCGCAGTTACCAAAACATCAGAAAATGAATAATTTTCTTAAATGTGACATTTTAAATAAAAAAATATAAATAGATTTATGTGGCATTTAATATCAGTCCCCAGATGTTAACAAATATGAAAGAAAAATGTTTCTGTTTTAAGCAACTACAAAGTTGAAACTTAATTTTCTTCAGTAAACACTGAAAAAGAAGAATGGAACTACACTAAAGCAGAAGTGTTTGATGAAACTAAACATAGTATAAAATATTCTCACCAGAAGAGAAATAAGCACCCTATGACTAAGAAAGTGGTGGATTTTGGAAGCGTTGGACTTCTTCAAACTAGCTTTCAGTAGCAGGGGACAGGGAATGGAATTCGAATTACATACTGATATTACTAATTTTTCTTTAGATTTGCTGTGCCAAATTTTCATCTGCTACTTCAGAGGAATAATGCAATTGCCTTCCAGTGTTTCTAGAAAAGTCGGAAAGTGACAGCCTGTGTCTTTAACATCTAATAGAACAAAACAAACAGGCTGAATAAAATTTTAAATCTGTGAAGATGAACATTTACAAATCAGAAATATTTCTATATGAATCATTTAGACCAGCTTTTACAGATTGATACTAAAATGATGCATTTTCTATTATGGATTTCTTACACATTTCAAATTCACATTTTGTCTTCTTCCATGACACATCTGAGAGACATACTGACTCTCATGTTGCCAAGATGTGCTATGCAGGCAACGCATTGCAGTTATTAACAATGTGGCCGCAAGTGTATTGTTTTTGAAATAACAACCTACTTTTAGTCACTGTAAAAAGATCATACGAGCCAGTATCAACTAGAGCACTGTGAAGTTTCAGTGCCAAGACTAGTATCGGCCTCTGCAAAAGGGCACCGGACTGTCAAGTCTAAAATAAATTCTGATAGTTAACTGTCCTGTAACCAATGGCTCAAAGGCTCTTCTGCTTGCTTTCTCATTCTTCACTGAATTCTGCTTAACTGCTATTGATAGAAGGCTGTCATTCAGAACTATCTCGTCTTTAATGATCTCCTTCCTGATAATGCATATTGTTCCAAAACTGAAATGAGCAAATTTAACTCATTTTCAGGATGCTACATGCACATGCTTTTGTTTGTCTGTGTGCCTACTGTTTAGTATCAACTAATTAGATATACCAGTAAAGTTTTTCTTTTGTCATGAACACACTTGACACATGCTTAAGAGCTTTGGCTTTGGGGTTTCATTTCTTTTGTTCTCGGTTTGGGGGGGGGGTTGGATTTTTTTTTTTATTGTTTTCATTAATGCTGTTGAGGAGTACAAAGCTTAGACAGCTTTGAGTCCCAACCTCTGCTCATGATAAATTTCAGTCTTTCACTAGCAAATTCTCAAATTCTCTATTTTTTTAATACCCAGCCTTAAGAGGGTATTTTTCTGACTTGAAAAAAGGCATGAGATGTGTAAATGAAAACATGCTTGAAGAACATCTAAATCTCTGCCTCCTAGTCACATAATAAAAGATTTACACCTCCATCAGCCAGTGTTACATCAACTACTGAGGAGGCAACAGCATTCTCACAGAAACCCTGCTGCACCAAGCAAGCTTAGTTTAGCCTCTGGAGAGATTTCCTCTGAAAAATTAAATTAAAAATTTAAATTAAATTAAAAACAATTGTTATGAATGAACCTGCCAAACAGCACTATACATTCCAATAACCTGGCCTCACTGCACAAACCAAGCAGCCCAGAACTCATAACATGAGAGCCGCCATCCTGTAGCTGTCCCTGTTAGCCAAGTACAACAGGTGATGCTGCAAGATCAAATTTATATGCCTGCTTAAAGGACAAATGACTTGCTAAGCCCACCACCAGATTTATCTTCACTTCAGCTCCTTTTACTTCACAAGAAGGCACAGTCAAGCCTCAAAAGAGGTTTTCTCAGTATTGTAGAAATCTGCCCCTATTGCCCAAGACCTCTGAAACTGCAACAAATCAGTCTAGCTATGAATAACCAGCAGACTGAAATCTATGAATATGGGGAGATATTTTTATCCTCTAAATGAGCTGCATTTGTGGAAGACTAAGGTAAAGAGAATAGTTTCCATTATAACAGCATGAATAGAAGCCTTTTTCTTTAGGCTGGTAACTTGCCAAGTGGAAACTATAACCCCCATCTCTTATTAAGGATTTGGAATAAATCCAACATCTGTTGTAACTTAATGTCAAAAGGCAATCTCAAATCTGCACTTGAAACTTTTCAAACTGACTGTACACCCTCTCCCATGATAACTGATTTACTGAAGGTGCTGTCTCACCTTCAGTGCTATTTACAAAGAATAACTAATACACACAAGTAGACTATTGGCAATAAAGCTGTACATCAGCAGGCAGCAAACACGTTCTCTAGCTAGTGTGCCATTAGAGCTCAAGCTGGTGTTTTAAATATGTTTGCTGCAGGCAAACGCACAGGCACGTTACTATAAGCTCAGCTTCCAACGGCAAGTCATTAAAGCACAGTAACTGTAGCAGACCTTTGAGTACAAGAACCACCTCGTCGATCAGCTGACAGGATAACCCATTCAAATTAATTTCTATCAAGTCCCCACTAGCAAATTGTTTACCTTACGGCACTAAAATCTTAATTTCCCTTCACTTTTAAAAAAGATCTACTTTAGTTTCAAATTATTTCATTTTCAAATTCAGTTCTAACACATTTCAAACACATCAGCACTAAAGCGCAACAGAAAATCTATCTTCCATTTGGTAAAAATACAGCAACTGAAAAAATTAAAATTTCATAAAATAACACTTCACAAAAAAGTGAAAAAAGATCCTTAGTGTGGCAAACTGTACTTTTATGGTTTCTAAATAAAACTTTTTTTTCCTGCTTTTATGTTATAATAATATAAAGTATTAAAAAAAAAAAAATCACTACAAGTCAGCAGAAATGCTGCAAGTTACTATTTGAATTTACTTTGAAGAAAACTCTCATTTTTCTACATCAGTCCTAACTGGAACTATGAACCTCACTATCTCTCATTCCAATCTTCATGTTCTATTAATCTGGGACTAGCAGCTTGATGAGCCTGAAAAATGGCCCAAAACACATTAAAAACTTCAATTAACACTTCATTGAAGAAGAATGGATATTTTCCTCCTTTGATCAAAGCCTGCATTTCTCTTCCAACCACGTTGTAACATTTGATGTAATGGAACATTTCAGTCAGAACAAAGAATGCTAAAAATTAAACCCTTTTTTTCTTTAAATAATTTTAATTGTAAACAGTAGCTTCTGACAAAATAGGATAAAGTAAAAAGCTGATGTCACCACAGAAACAGTAGCAAAATCTTAACCATTACAGTCTTTCAACAGCACTAGCCACAAAGCATGTCACCACTTCAACACTTGCAAACATTTAGTGTTATCTTTAGGGTAACTGCTGCTTCCAAGCAACTTCGAATATCAGCTTGGTTTGAAAAGACAGCAAGCCTTCAAGGGTGAGCAGAGTTACATAAAGCTACTTGCTTTCTATTTTACTATAGTGGAGCAGCACAACTTGAAAACTTTGAACTCATGTAATAAAATATCAGTTTGTTTTAAGCTTCAGTCTCAAAAGAAGTTATAACCTCCATACCAAAATCCTGCATTGCTGACCACAAAATACACTTGTTTATACAATAAAATAGCTGTGCAACATTAACAGATTTCAGCAGAGTCTTAATTTTCACATTTTCATGCATTAAGAATCACTGCTAACTATTTTTGTTTACCAAGTAATTAATGGTTAACTTTACATTTGTCATTTATGTAAATCTGTATGTCAGATGGAAACCAAAGGAAGCCACTCAATTAAGCATGGAAAAACCTTCACTTCCTTCTCCCTTCACTCTAACAGTTCCAAGAAAAGAACCTACCCAGGTGTTGCCATATCTTTTATTCCTTAGGCTTTTAACCCACCAAAAAGTATGTACAGTCTTGTTTAGCACTGACAACTTTAAAAGTTATGAAATCATACGTGACATTAGGGTTTGCATGCTAGATAACACAGTCCCAATTCTCTATACTAGACCACATGTCCATTTGAAATTACACGTAGTATAAAACAGAGGTTTGTGTACAGCTTGCAAATACTAAGCATTATGGAGAGCTTTAACTTCTTCTCAACAGCCATGCATTAGATTTATGGAAGTTATAGAAATCATTCTGAAACTGTCCAACAAGTACTTACTCTCCATGAAGAAAACATTTTCTTATGCATTTTCACACAAAAAAAACCAGTGTTTGTTACTTCCTGTTATTGCTGTTGTTAAAACCCAGTGATGTGATAGAACAGAAATTCCTCTGTTCTCCAACACTGGAAGCTTCAAAAATTAAAATATTATCTGAACAACAGATAGTGCTGAACTTCTTCCACATACTCTTTGAGGTCTGCCGGTGCAAAAAAAAAGGTAGTAGGATAAGCTCTTTTTACTTAGCAATTTGTTGATCATTGACATGCTGGCCACAGCCAGTCTTTCTTGTCTGGCACAGGGGGACACAGGGTTTTTAGAAGATGCTGTCAGAAATCTAAAAGGTTTCAAGTGCATTACAAAAGAAGCTGCTTCCGGACCCCATAGGTAATGATGTCTCACCTACTTTCTGAGGTGGGAAAATACTCACTTATGAACACATTCCTCAATCTTTGGCCCTGAAAATATTTCCAGCAACAAATTTCAGGAGTTAGTTAAGTTTACAACACATGAAAAAGCACTGTATTTTACACATTAACTTTTTATGTTTTCATCTTAGTTGCTTGCCACAACAGTAGCAACACAATGTATAACAAGTCGTATTCCTGCCAACATTTCTGCCACGGCATGAGGTAAAATCCTCAGTTTTGAGCATTTTCTCCCTGATCGTTCTTTACAAACTATTTCATTTTTTCAGCTCCCTTAGCTGTGTCAGAGAACACTGCTCATACCACTACTTTAATAATAGGGACCACTTGAAAATAAAAAAGAGAGCATTCATAGGACCACAAAAGCATCACAAATGGCTTAGTTAATTCTCACCTAGAGTGAGCCAACTGAAAATATCAAAATACAATCTAACTATAAATGCAAGTGGCTGCACACAAACCATCATACTGATAAACCTGATTTATCATTAGTCTTTTGAAGACAAGGAGAACAACCTTTTTAGCTTTGGTCATCCTGATACTTGTAATTCTATTAGGCAAAAAAGAAAAGCAACATTCAAGGAGGCTTTTCACTGTCTTCTAAACAGACACATTCCACACAAAACCAATCATTTTCAGACTCTTGATCAGTGTGAACACTCCTATTCAGCATGCTCCTCCTGCCTCTCCTCCCTCTATGCTTCTTCAACAATCCCATAACTTTATCTGAATCAAGCCCTGACATGTTGCCTATGCACCTTCTGTCTGAATAGCCTAAGGGAACCATCTATCAACATTAACAGTTGTTTAAAAAAAACAACAAAACCCAAAACAAAAACCCAAACCCACACCTTGGAACTTCACTCTCTGAAGAGTTTATCTAGAATAAATTGAGATATTACTGCCTCCAAATATTCACTACTGTACCCTCAGCAGGAAATCCTTGTCTTCATAGAAGGCCAATGGATTACATGCGATTCTCCCCCTTCCTTTCCTCTTTTTCTTACACCACACCATAGGAAGTAATATGACAACATCTAAGCCACCTTTGGTGGATAACTGTGCCAGAGCTCTTACTTGCTGGTCACACACAGACACAGCAGAAAGCCGCATCAGGAACACAGCATCTCTGTTCACGCAAGGCAGCAGGTCTGGTGGATGATCCTGAAAGCCAACACTGGACCACCATTCCCAAAGAAGCGAGAATTCAAGTGCTGGTCTCCCGACACCACCCATGAGTTCTACAAACACATGGAAAAAAAAAAAGCCTTTATATATGCATGCATGGCATTCACTTACCTGCTTCTGAACACTAAAACCAAGGGGATATAGATGGAAAACGCTATATCCCTATACCATGCCCTCCTTGAATAACCTACCAACTTTCTGCAGGTCAACGTAGCAAACACCACGTATTTAACTCCTGACATTCTGTATGTTAAATTAGAAGATACCTGCTTCACAGAAGTACACCAAAGCAGGCCACATCTTCCTGGAGAGCAGCGCTCCCAATACCAGCTTTTCATCTCAAAACAAGTGAGATACGTCTTTCCTTCAACACAAAGCACTGCAACCCAGCAGCTGGCCATCACAGATGGCAGGCAGGGGGGCCAACTAGTCTCTTGTTATTGCTACTTTGTACTTGGATGCCTTAACTATGAAGAGAAGACATATTTTACCCTGTTACCTCAGGGCTTATTAATCCAGAAGAAAACAAATCAAGTAAAACTCTTGTGGTTAGAATACCTTGCAGGAGAAATCTTTCAGATAAACAACAATTCTGTTTAACAACAGCAAAAAATATGAATAACAGCAAAACAAAGAGCATCTACTTAAAATAGAATAAACGTATTTTTTTAAGGAACACAAAATCAGTTACTTTACTCAAATGATTAAATACAGCACTATAAAAATGATTTGTGGCAACCTCAGGACAGGCAGCATCTACAATAAAATTTGTAATGTAAACACTTAACACTCAATATTTTCAAGAATATTACCTATTGAGCAATGAAATTATCTGTCTTTTTACTTGACATAAACAAAGAAAACCCATCCAGCCATGGAAGAAAAAAATACAAGGATATAGACATTTCCAAAACACAATAAACACTTGTTTCAGAATGCAGAGGATAGGCAGGATTTCCTCAGTAATCAGTAACTTTGATAGTCCGACACAACTACAAAACTAGAAACATTTTTCTCCTGACATGCTACTGCATTACCAAACCTGATTTTCAATAGTCTCTTAGCATTTATCTGAGTAAACCTTAAGAAACATGTTCAAAATTCACACAAATAGCAAATGCTTTCAGAACTGGAAACTACAAGAATGAAATTTTCATAACAACAATCGTCTGATTTTAGAGCCATTCATTATTTAGGTATTCAAAAAACAAAGTTCAGACAACACGTGCTAAAAACGAACTCTCCAAAACAGTAAGTTCTCCCCATGCTGCTTTGTTTCACAAAGTAACAGGATTTTTTAAATAAGGAAGTTAATTCATTATACATTTATAAAAAATGCATTTAATCCTTTGCATGGCATTGCTAAAGACAGACTCCCCACTAAGCTGCCCAAGGCATTAACTGGAAAGAAGCAAATCCTGTGGCATAATCTAAGGTTTGGTGCATAATTGATACGAATTGTGCAACTTCAGAAGACACTTGTCATATATTATATATAAATACACAAGTAAAAGCTGTAAAACTTAAGTCTCCCTTCTTAAACAGTGCTCAGCTTCCACAAGCACTGCCAGTCCGAGGAAGATCTCAGATCCCAACCTGTCAGTGCAGTTTCCAGGCACAGGGGGTTTGGGTGGGTTTTCTGCTGTTTTTATATGTTTGAGATCTGAGCTCATATTATACAGAAGAAAAAACCTGAGGCAGATGCCTTCAAGAATTAGAAATAGAAGTGTGCAAGATGTGCGTACACCTTATCTTTCAAAAACATATTTAAACGGGTCCCTGCAAGCTTAGCTCCATGCAGTCCACAGCTTCATGAGGAAAAGAAATCCCCTCATCACTGAAATACTTTTTTTCCCCTGTTCTTTATTTAGCATTCAGGGAGGCAAAACATGAAGACCACATCAAATAGCAGTTGTCACCACCACTGCCCTCCCAGCATGCCTGGTAAGCTTAGGAAGGTTCAAGCCAATGTCCAAACACTCATCGAGCTTTTTGCATGTAGGGGTTATAAATCACAAGACTGGATGCGTCTGACTGATACTAACCGTGGAGTTGTAACATAGCAAAGGCCCTGTGGCAAGGTGAGCATGCAGGAGGCACACGTCTTTCAGGCTGTGTCATTCATCGCAATGTACTGTCTGGTACTATCATTAATACTTATGCACTACTTTCTAATTTCAAGTCATACAATTGACTTTCAGAAGACACTTGCATGTCATCTGTCTTTAAAACAAGGTGCTGAATAATCTAGTCAAAAGGGCTAGAAGGGAATTCACACAGACAGTAGCTGACTTCTCCCCACTGATGATGTGCTGTCAAGTACTTAAAGCACTTTTAAATCATTATGCGAGGACTTTTCAGAATTAAATTACAAGCGTGACATATGGCATGAAATGAAGGATCCAGACCACAATGCTGTCATTACTGTTAAAATCCTGCATCATTCAAAACGTGAACAAATTAGTTATGCCACACTTTTTAAGAATTGGTACATTCTGAAACAGTCGTATCTAAAGCTACGGTTTTTTGGCATTGTGCAGCTCACCATTTAATTCTTGTACACTGGCAGAACTGCACTGGTGCAAGAGCTGGTGATGCCAACCGCACTGGGGCGCTCCAAGTTACATAAACCAGAAGCCAGATCCTGCTCATCCATTCTCTAGCCATAGTCACTTTCAATGCCCCCACCTTCTTTCCCCAGATATATGCCACTGCCCATTTACAGGGTCTGCCTGCCTCTCCTCCACACGGAGCTGTCTCCCCACAGGCACCCCACACAAACTGTCTACTCACAAACTGAGAACCAGTACATAGCTAATGTCTTTTCAACTGCAAACATCAGCTAGCAAATCCATCCTCCTGTTCCCCCAGAAGCAAGGAACATTTATAAAGAAGAATACATTTGTCTGGTTTTGCATTTTTTTACACCTAAAATAAAATTTCTTGTCAAACACTAGTAAGTTTTGTTTTAGGAAACTGCCTGCTGTGATAGACTGTGGATAAAAGATTAATCATATTCTCTATATTGCTAGTTTATTAAGACACAAACAAAAAAAGAAGATGTTTTTCCAGCTCCCCAGCAATATGTTCAAAAGCTCCTCTGTTATTTATAAGTTAAAGCAAGTGGGAAAAGCTGCTGTGAGCCTTAAAAAGGAATAGCAAAACTGATTCTATGTATTTTAATCAAGGTCATGGAACCTTATGTGACCTGTTGATCTGTATCTCAGAGAACACAGCAGCAGAGACACATATTTTAGAACAAAAATATTATTCCAAAATATTTTCTTTATATTCCAAGAAGGATGAAGATACAGGAGCAATGTTTAAAAATAAGTCCTTCTTCCTAGCTTTTGGGGTGTTGATACACAATCCGGTCACCCAAAAGACCAGGGGCTTCAAAGCACAGCATCAGCCAACACTCGGGCACCCAACCCACAGCTGATGCCCTGCTCTGCGCAGTGGCTGCGAGCCACAACACAGCATCCTTCCACTTAACCAACAAACACTTGCTTCAGCAATCCTTTACATTTGTAGTGAAAAAAGGAACTGTGCTACCATGAAGAAAGGATCTATGTGTCAATCGCCTACTCCTTTCAAATCATCATCAGCAGAAATCGGGCCATGATTTGGAACAGCAGTGGAGGAAAGTTATGCACGTTTTTGCCACATGGTCATTTTTGTTCCTCTATTGCCAAAGCTCTCAATATGCTACTTATGTCAGCATACAGTAATTGAGTAACCTAACCAATTTTGAAATGATGAAATTCAAGATGAGAGGACTTTTCAATTTGATAATCATTACTCCCCTAAAATAGTTCTATCTTTTAGCCTGTCCTACTAAAGAAGCCAATGAATAACATTTTGTGATATGTTTCAAACACCCATTTTTAAAGTTAGCATGAATAAAAGATGACTTAAAAGGAAAAAGAACATTAAAAAAAGGAGCCATCCGAGATTATTTCTCCATCAGCCCTCACTGCCCTCTATTTGTACACCTTTTCACCAGCCAGGTCAAGGCAAAGACATGAAGCCCTTCCCCACACAATTCTTCTTTAAGACAAGATACATTGTCAGAATACTCGAGGTATACAGCAGGCTGACAGATACTATCCATTTGGAAACTGTTTTCAATGGAAACTAAATTAATCAGCTGTAAAAGCAAAACCCACACTCTTCAAATCTTAATTAGTTTTTTTTAGTTGAAGCAGCAAATCTAAACACTGCAGAAACTGGAAGAGAGCAAGCAGAAAACTCAACGTTCCAACTACTTAAAAGGTCTCCAACCCACTAAATTGTGGCTGCAAAGGTTACTTTAATGCTTTAAGTGAGAAAAAGCAGATAGAAGCTTGAGTGCAGGTTTTGGCTAATACATTAGCTTCCAACGTTTTGTCTCAAAACATGAAAAGAATACAACATAATTAGGACAGGTGTGTTCAAGAAGAAACCAAGCCACTAACATATGCTATTGCACGTAGGTAGACTTTCAAACCCACTACAAAAACTTCAGGGTCCATAGCACATCAGATTTAAAAGAAAAAACTTGCATCTGACCTACAACATTTTCTTCTGGCTCTTAATGTTTTAATGCAGCAGACTAGAGAGAACAGATTTGAAACGTTGCTCTCATTTATATGAAACAAAAGGCAGTTTCTTAATGCATGGAATTTCAAGAACGTAATACTGAAACGATGAAATCATAGCAAAAGAAAGCACTAAGAAACACAGCAGATAACGTCACACTTAGATTGCAAATACTCTTTTTATAACTCAATCTAAGTGCATAAGAACTATTAAAACAGTTAATTATATTACCAATTTCTTCATAATTACTTACATGTAGTTAAGCAGAATCTCCATAATGTAAAGCAGCACATATTTTTTTCTATCCTAAGTAAAGTGGGTTATTTGTAGCATACCAGATGTCTGCTGACAAGGAAGAAAATATGCTAAAGCAGCATTTTAAGCAAAATATAGAAATTCTTCCCTATAATTCATTTTGGTCAGGTGATGAAGAGGTACCCACTTAAATTCTCTGGGTCACATTTTCTGCATCTGATCTAACCTTACTCTTTTTACAGGGATAACACCAGCAATGAGCCATTTCCTACACATCCTCTACAATAAAGCAACATCCCAGAATAGCAAGCAATTTCTATTTTCTAGCAAATGTCCCATTAATTTTAGTCGAAGTCCTATGCAAAGAGCCTTAAACTCTTTTTGTATAGTATACTCCATTTTATCAATTTATAATGAGGTCCTTTCCAACCCTAACTATTCTATGATTCTATAATCAATAAGTAAACCTTGATGATAAGTGAAGGTGCCTATACTAACAAGCAACAAGGCTTTCAGAAAAACAGGAAAACCTTCCCAAACTGAGAACAGTATAAAAGAAACATCAGTTGGTTTAATAAAGAGAAAGTGTTGCATTCAGTGCCTCAGAAGTTTACTTTTTAAGAAGCACTTTATGCTCACTTTGAGCTCTTTATATCTCTCAATAGTATTCACACAGTGTCTAAGCCTGAATTCAAACAGTAAAAAAAAATGAAACAACTCTTCCAAATGGTATGTCATTTCTAAAGTTTTGATCATAGTTTCCATTATAGGAAATGGTAAGGGAATTACACTTCTTATTGTTACTTGGGCAGTTTGGGATGAAGACAGCACTAAGTTAGTAGAGAATTCACTATTGTAAGAACTGCCTAAAAATGAGCTAGAAAATACTTTCTGTGGGATAAAGAAAAATTATGTGAAACTCTCCTCCGCCTTTCCCCACTGCCCACAAGGGCAAGAAAACCTCTCCCCCCACTTCACAGAGAGGTAAAGACACCTTGTAAACTCTTGTACACCAAGTGCAGACCCACTGACAGAAAAACAATACAAACACAAAGGAAAACTTGGGCAAGAACCTAAGCAGAAGAAAAGGAGCCAGAAACTGACTTGATCTAACAAGGAAAAACAAAAAAAAAATCTGTTTTCCCACCCCAACGTCTTCCTCCTCATCTAGAATGGCTTCTAAGGCTTACCGTTTTTCCACAGAATCACAGAGTGGCCAAGGTCGAAATGGACCTCTGGAGATAGTCTAGTCCAACCCCCATCCCTGAAGCAGGGGCAACTAGAACAGGTTGCTCAGGGCTGTGGCCAGTGGTTTTGTTTTGAATGTCTTCAAGGATGGAAATTCCACACCTCAAGAGACATGTTACAGCATCTGATCAACCTCACTATATAAAAAAGTCTTTTCTTATGTTTAAATGGAATTTCTTCTATTTCAACTTGTGCCCATTGCCTCTTGTCCTGTCACATGGCACTACAGAGAAGAGTTACATGCAAATCTTACCACATATTGACAATCTTTACTTGCATGTACAGCAGGGACATTAATCAAGCCCAACACAGAAAGGCCTGTGAGTGTTCATCAGAGCACATAGCATATATATTTCAAACAGGGCTATTATAAGCCTGCTGCCAGATCCAAAAGTTAGGAAAATATTACATTTATACTGTTACTAGCTCACTAATAAGCAATATAAATATTCACGTCTTAAATAGTCACTAGAAAGTCAACTGACCTATAGGTCAGCCATGCTCAAACTTGGTGTATTTGAGAATTCCTCTTTTTTCCATAAAGGTTTGAGAGCCCCTACCTCCACTTGCTCTTCCCACACCGGGACCCCAGCTTCCAGCCTCTTCCAAACCCTTGCACCTTAAACTCCAGGCATCAAGTGCCTCACAGAGGGCAATAGTTCACAGCAACTATTCCTCCCTAAAGGAGCATGTACCCACTGGCCAACATCCATCCGCCCACCCTAAGCCTCCCCAGATGTGGCATATCACATTCCAGCAGTTAGCAAGGTGAAAGTATTGGCACCTCTTCAGTTTCCACACATCATCACTGACTGAAAGAAATCATTACCTTCAACATAGTTACTAAAGAGGAGAGTTTATGTGATGTAAAGGGAGACAGTTCTGGACGAATAGTAGGCAGCTTGTCATACTCATTTTCCCCTCAGAACATCATTCTACATGCTACCTTCTCAAAGAGTTCATCGGTAGTAGCTGTTAGATGGCTGCGGGAATCTTAGTAGAAAAAAAAAACAGCAGTAACCAAAAGATTTGCTAGTTGTGCATGTATTTCCCCTAAACCACTTATTGCAAGTGGCCAGAAACTGACTGGTGAAAAGTTTAACTTTATCATTAATGCCAACCTCCTCCCTATTTTCCAGTATTTCAGTCACCAAAACTAACAAAACACATCACTGACCCTAATACAGAAATTTAAACTGGCACTAATTATTTACAGGGGCTTTAGTAACAGATGTCTTACACCAAATAGATCCAAGGTTCTTTGATATACACAGCATGCCCTACACCAGAGGTGGCCTGGCAGCCAGGGAAACACACCTGCACTCACCCTGCTGTAACAAGCACCCACTCTGTGACTAACAAGAGGCTCTGGAAACCCCCTCCCTGCTTCAAGAAGCAGTTTGTTTTTATTGCACATTTTCCCAACGGGTATGAAAATAAGGTCTGCTAGGGACACCTGTGGCCAGGTGAATAGTCATCAACTTCCTCCGACCATTTCTGTTCACATGGCCCCTCTTATTCTGCAAAGTGACCACCTGGCTATTTCTTTCCCCAAAATCAGATGTTTAATATCAATGTCAGTAAGTTTTCAACTCTTATCCATTTTTTCTGATTAAGCACTAATTTAAACAGCTAGTAAAGGTTTCTAAAACATGACGAATATCAGTATTACATAAATCCATTGCAACTCATGCACATTTTCTGTTTGTAGAAGTTCCAGTAAATCAGAAGAAAGCTACATAAGTTAGTCCAAAGGCAAATCATGCTAATAATAAGCTACATCTGGAGTTTCAGATTAAATACATCACTCATCTGCTTCACAGACTTTTGCTTTAAGTCTCCTGACTTTCTAAGGCCGTTATCAACCCAAATCCAAATCATACATATGCCTCCCTGAACAGGGCCTGCGTTTTTTTGTGGTACCTCTGTTTACACAGCTTATCCCTTATCACACTGACAACACTGGGAGCCGCAGCAGATGGTCCCCTCAGACACAACTCTAACAGGTTTTCTCCACTCCCCCATTCCACTTTTTTTTTTTGTGCAAACAACTGATAAGGAAGGCTGCTGCAATGATTTACTGATATCTGAAGTTGAAAATTGACAAAAGGCAAACTGCTTTTGTTTCCCCCGTCCCCGACTCCTGTGAACTGCTTAACCTCTTAACTACTAAGCAACATAGACAAAGAGTATTAATAATTGTACAAACCATACACTCTGTTGAATTAGCGTTTCAAACACTACCAGTATCGGTCAATTTAAAAATCATCACTGCCTTTACAAGTTATGGCAGTTACAGCAACCAGCCTCCTCCTACTTAAGGGAAAAAATAGGAGGCAGTCTCCTTTACAATTAAAAATATTACCCCCACTGGTTTGGGAAATGCCTTTAGATTATATTCAAGACCATTTCCATCAGTCTACTGAAAACAGGCACTCAGGCAGAAACCAGACTAAAGACTGGACATTTCATATGTAAATAAACATTTACATTCATGTGACAACCCACAGCAACCTCAAACTCAGTGACATAAAAATCCAAATGCTTTCAAAGTTGCTATTAAAAAGATGCTTAAAACTAAGCTCCACATAAATTCTATTAAGCAAGCCAGACTCTTACTACTGGAGAACATGATTTGCAAAAACACTGCACAAAAATGTTGCAAAAAAAACCTTAAAGGTTGGCAAAAACATCTCAGCTAACCATCTATGAAGAAGCATCTGCAAGTAGACAGTAATGAACCAGACAGACCCAGAGGGCTTTCTTAAATGTAGGTCATGCCTGTCAGACCACAGCAAAAGGCACAGTAACATTTGCTGAAAAGAACCCCGAGTTACTAGTGTACATGAAAATTTACTCTGTAGGCAGACACTAACAGTTACACATTAGTGATGATCACTATCTGATGCTTAAGAGGAATAGGAAGGAAAAGCTCCACAGAAGATAACCGTATTAAGAGCCATAAAACATGCCTTTTAACACCTCACATGCTTTTTTCTTTCTTCTGTGCAACACCTTTATGAAAATTTCTGTTTAAATTTGATGTCTGTTTCACATCATGGGTTGGGGAGGGGCAAGGGACAAGCAGACACAAAAGGTGATGTAAAAACAGTAATTTCTTGGGATTTATGCCATATTAAGCTGAAGATTTGAATTACCTAATTACTTAGATGAGAAATAGTTAAAAGCTTGAGTATTACTACTCCAGATATCTGCAGTGTTCTTTCCTTGATTCACAGTTTCAGTTTGTGATTCTATTTTTTCTGTTAGACCAAAAATCCCATAGAAAAAGACTGTCTAATAATTTAAGATGTGGTACAGATAAAAGAACGTGAGACAGCATAATGGAAGCACTAGTACTGACAGCCTAATCACTGGCTTTGGCTTTTTTTTTTATTTTACTTGCAGAAGTGACACAGCAAAAGAGATTGTAAGAATTTAATAAAAACTCCTGACAACCAAGAAGGTCAGGAGATCAAAAGTACATCTACAAATCACATAGTTAACTAAGTATTTCAAAGCATAACACAATGAAAAGGACATTACTCAAAAATACTTCACTGCAATCACATATATGTATCTCCTGCCATAAAATCCAGGAGACAAAGCAGTATTTCTTTCTTTCTAGAGGTAAGACAAGAGAAAAAGTGAGGAACCTCTTTCTGCCCTGCAAATAGCTTACAAGCAGATTCACAGTCCACCATGAAACAAAAAAGTAATGCTGTCAAGATTCACCACAGATTAATCTTTCTGGAAGGAAGGTATCAGGTGAACCCAAACATTGTAAACAGGACACAGTAAAGACTGGAAGAGATTATTTAATAATAAATCTCCATACTCATGTAATTCTACAACTGGACAGTAAAACTGGAATTCAAGCTAGGAAGTTACCTAGTGAAGGAAAGGTTAAGCAGTACAAGGAATCTATTTGCTCATTCTTTCTTTAGCCAGCAGTCATCGATCATGAGTTCAAAACAAGAAAGAAAAAGTATTCTTCACTGGTCAGCAATAAAATTCCTCATTCAGAGTTCAGTTGTTACAAGCTATCTGTATGTACATTTCTTCTGTGAATCTACTAATAAGACACCAACAAAAAACAGTATCAGGGTGACACCTCTTTCAGTTTCTAACATAACCCACATGCGGATGCACCAACAGACACACTTTTATACTTAATTACAATTCTATATAGATTGGGGTGTTTAGGAGGAGTGGGGATGTGTCCTTGATTTTTACAAGTTTATGTCCTCAATAAGTTTCAGATTTAAAAACACCGTCCACTTGAACTCCTTTGGGCTGAACACAACTCTAGAGGTAACAGCTTTTGGCCTAAATTCATTATAGTCTCAACGTGAAATACAAGATAGATGATGTACCAACAGGCTTTACAGCCTTACTATCAGTGAAAATGACCTCCATTAATCATCAGGGTTATTTACTAATTTTTAACAAACAAAAAGGAAAGATTCATTGGGAAGATTTTCCCTTGTCATGTTATTGCAAAGAGTAATCAACACAGTAGTATACCTATTAGCTTTTTTGACAATAATTATCTCTACAGCAGACACATGTATGAACCTCAGTATTACAACTCTTTAAAGTTCTTTGTCACGACTGACTAGTGCAGTGCTTGAACTTTACTTGATTTACAAGCCAACAAAAATTAGTATAACAAACGTGCTATTAGAGCTGCAGACATCTGTAGGACTGCAGTCTATTTCAAATACAGAAGTTAAAATCATTGGGCTGTATTGTGCAGGGTTGAATGGCAGTATTTAGACTAATTATCTTCTTCTAGGAGCTTTAAGAAAACACAAATTAAGGGAGAGGGTATTTGGTCAGAATCAAATCTCTGAAAGGTCACAATGCTGTTCATTGGAAAACATTTCTTCTGAGATAGGATGGCAGTTTTCTGACTGACCGCAAAAATCTACAGTGATTTAGGCCTTCCTGCACAAAATAATAATTTCTAAAACTAACTGCATGTATATACTCAACTAGAAGTACAGTTTAAATAAATTGTTCAAGATACATGAAACAGTGCTCACTGAACCATGAAGAATCTAAACTCTAACTGAAATGTTTTAAAGGTTTTTAACAAATACTGTTCATGAATAGGAGGAAAACAATTTAACAGAATTAACTTTACTAATACCACAAATTTTACCTGTACATACTGTAAAGCAAGAATCAAAAGAAACCACTGTGCATTTTTATTTAAACTAGCCTGAAGATAATTATGAATGCACACTCTGGCTGAACTGTAAGTATTCAGATTTTAAACATTAATTTACTTTGACTATGTGCATGTCAAAATGAAAGATTGCTGTCTGGATCCAGACATGCAGTATTAATACTGAACACATGCATTCATTTCAGGTCAGCAGACATTCCAACTCTACTTCAGCAGGTGGTAGGAATAGCACGCTAATTAAAATCTGCATTAAAAAGTTCACAAGGGGCTATCTATCCTGAACACCTCCCATGCAGAAACATGACGGCAGCCTAAGTACTTGGTCCACTTTTGCTCAAGTCTGAAGAGAACTAACTGCCCTTCACATAAACCACCAATTACGCCTGTTTCTGAACACCTACTTTTTCTCTCTACCAACAGATTTTTCAAGGCAGCCCAAAGATTTCACAACCAAGTGTTAGATATTAAGGAAGGTACCAAACTACTTCTTCAAACTAGTCTCACATTTAGATATCAAAAGAAAAAAAAAAAAGTTAAGCTAAGCTCATTCCCTATTAGATCTTGTCTCTGGTCACTTAAGACATCAAGTGCCCTTCTTAAGTCCCACATCTGAGAACAGTGTAAACAAAGTAAAGCTAGCCTCAAGCCCAGACTACCTGTTAAGATACAGAGTTAGTCAATTTTACAGTAAACGTGAACCTGTGTGTGGTTCGGTGATTTTAAATTTTGTATTACACTTTTGGGGGTGGGTTGGTTTGGGGTTTTCTGTAGTCAGTACGTACTACGCTGAAGCCTAGAAATAAACTGACATTTTACAATCTAAAATGTACTTTAGTTACAGTATTTTTTACAAAATATACAGCACTAGCTGCCTGTAACACCACATAACACGCACAGTCCGTCTACTAGCCTCATTCCTAGTACCTTGGGTCCTACAGCTGAATGAGACTTTGATGGCACCAACAGGCTGACTGCAAGTAAAAGCTTAACTTGATGCCAACCACAGCAAATGAATTGGGTAGTGAATTACTTAAGAACCCTGAAATGGAACATTCAAAATACACTTTTCGACAGTGACTTTTGTTCCTCAAGTGCAACTGATAATTGTATTTAATACATTACAAATAAACAGGGATATTAGTCTTTTAACTCAGAAGACAACGATAAATACATCGTTTTTCTTCTTCAGATTTGAAAGAGACTGGGGATAAAGATAACTAGTCTATTACTGACATCAAGAACAGAATTTTTGATTCTTTAATTATTCCCATAAAAACACTACACCACCTTCCCACAGGGAGCATCAAGATAACGACACCTGCAAAGATATTCTCTCTCCATGTTTCAGAAACCACCCATTTCTCTGTATCCAAACCAATGCTCCATGAAGGGAAATTTAAAGTGCAGCCTAATCCCTTCTCTCTTGAAAACCACCTATAGTAGACACCCTTAGTATTCTTTTCCTCCCCGTAAGCCTCACCATGTGACTTTTCATTGTCATTTGTTAACACACTTCACACACCTCTACACACAAAACCCCTGAAGAACCATTAGGTCAACCAAACATTGAAGGGATTTATGCAATTTGAAGTAAGGTTAGATTAAAAAAATAAATAAAAAAAAGATTAAAAAAAAATCTTACTATAATAACTAGGGTGGAAAGAAAAAAGGGTATTCCTACCAATGACTATGCCTCTCTCTCTCAGACGTCTGACTTAGAAACAGAATTCCCTGTAAAATCAAAGCAAAAAACACCCCCACCAGTAAACACCTTACCTCCAGGGGGTGCTTCAGGAAATCAAGTATCTTTTCACTTGGATAACAGACTTAACTTAGGAACTTAAACTGTTTATCTAAAGATGTACACTAAAAACACTTTTTGAACACCCATTTTTGACAAATATTTCACCATTCCCTAGGTAGTCCTTTACTTATCACTTTGACATAGCAGCTTAAATTTATCTTTAAACAAGGACAGGAAGTCGTATTTTAGCAGTTGTTTGCTTGTTGCTTTGGGCTAGGTTTTTTGGATTTTGTTTTGGGGGGTTGGGGGTTTTTGTTTGATTTTTTTTTTGTGTTGGTTTTTGTTTTGTGTTGTGTTTCCCCCACCCCCAAAGTCAGTCTATTGTTTATTCCAGAATGACATTTTAAAGGACACTCTTCTGTTTCAAGGGTAACTATGAAAACATTTGTGAAACAATGTTAGAGAAAGTGATGCCAAAAAAATCAGTACATTTTGTAGAGGTTTAAGAAAAAAAAATCCTACGAAATATAGAAAGATACATGAATGTATGAAGTTCCATTTAAAACACATCTTGAATCCACCTCATTCATCAGGCTTTAAATCTTTCATTTTAGGAATCAGTTTATTGAGAATACATCTTGCAACATAGAAAGCACGTATGTTTTCAATACTGAAATGTGTCTAGAGTAATTGAGTACAAGTTGGTATCAAATACCACACAGTTTGCTTCTTAAGTCACACACTCCTTGGTGCTAGAAGACATTAACTACTTCCACGCTTTGTATGCACTGAAGTGTATCCTTGACATAGCTCCTGGTACCTGAAGTAAGTGGTAATGGGAGTGGAACTGCTTTTACAAAAATCTAGACTGTATTAATGAAAGGGAAGAAATAAATCTCTGAAAGCTTAAAACATAGTTTTACAGGGATGAGCTGCTGATCAGCAGCATTTCTCAAGTGTCTTGTTTTCACAAAGCCAACCATAATTCACGTGAGTTTCCAGCTTTTTTTTAACTGAAGCTTAGCAAAATGTTTCCATTTCAATAATTTTTCTTCTGAGTGTCCATTAACAGTTAAGTATTGGAAATGCAGACCCCTTGTACTGCAAATACCTTCTTGAATCACAATTTGAGTACAGGTCTCAAGAAAAAAAAACATAGTAATAATGATCCTTTGACACGTTCTTCTCCCAAAGCAGTAAGAACCTATAAATGAATTCATACAAAAGCATTATTTTCATCATTAAAACCATTTTCTTACAGAAATGAATTAATCAAGATACAGGAAGAAGGATCTTAACTTGAACCAACTACATGTTACTAATTCATCCTAGAAACTGCCTTACTGCTTCGATCCAAAGGCTGTGAAAACCTGCAAAATAAGAAGAGGTATATTAAACTAATTCTTTCACATTTTACACTGAAACTTAACTTCAGAATCACTGTATCATGATCAGGGATCAGCAGCTACAGGTATATATACACCACAGCTATGTACCTTTTCTAAACTGATGAAACTTTCACCTGAGAAAAAAGACTGCCTCAGCTTTTCCACTGTTCACAAATACAAACTTCTTAGTTCTACCATGCAGCCTCACATAAACTAATTTAGATCACCGCGATTTCAATGTCTTTGAAAGTTATATATAGCTAGAAACCATTTTCTGCTTCCTTCTGGTACACAGTCTTTGTGAGAATACTTCCTCAATATGAATGAGGTTTCCCCAAAAACTCAGTGAAAAAGACTGGTTTTAATAAAGCGTTGCAGCTAAAGAACACAAAAGTAACTGCTCAATATTTCCCCAGAATCTTCCTATGAGTGCGTGTGCCAATATCTGATAATATTTTTAATTTGTTTGTTTTTTTTAAAGAATCAAATTCTATGCCAAAACTTCCATTTTCTTTTTAGCGTGTGCTAGGTAGCGCACAATCACAAGTGATTTCAATTAGTGCCAGGAAGGCAAGTCAAAGTAGAAATGTTGTATACACACAATGCAAATAATTACTGATATGCTAGAACATGTGTGTCCTAAAGACCAGCAAGATCTCAGGCAGTAAATGAAGAATACACCCTAACAAAATAAATCCACATGATCATTACAGTAAGAGACAACTACAGCATTCAGCAACTACATCTGCTCCCCCTTCTCAAAAACATAAATACAATACACTTAACTACGCAAAACAAAATTTATACATGCATACAGAACACATGCAGTCTAGTAACATAAATGTCATTTTAGCACTTCACAGACCCGTTCCAGTTTGCCTTTGTTTGGGGTTTTTTAATGGTACATAGCACAAGATGCAGCTGAAGCAAACTTTCTTCTTTTGTTGGAAGAATCCACACCCTTAAGAGTTGTAAACTTTCCTGATGTACGTACCTGAGAACCATGAAAATCAGCATTGCCAAAGTTTCTAAAATATTTTTAATCATAACAGTAAAGGAAACTAACTGCTTACTATATCGTACTTCCCACACAGTGAAAACCACTTGCTAATGCTGATCATCGTGAAAAAGCCTTACGCCATCCTGATTGGACACAGCAAACCCTAGCTGCATCACACTGCTTCTTGGTACCACACCCGTAAGCTTTATTTGGATACAATCTTTTCCATGAATGAACAACTACTGAGTTTACAATAATATGGCACAGTCACTCTGAAGCCAAAAATCCAATTTTATGGGGGGGTGGGGGGGGTTGGTGGAAGGAAGTTATGACAATTTGAAGCTTTCCTCACTGAGATCGTGGAAATAAAGATTTCACGTAACTAGCATGAACATACATGGATGATGATCAATTAAGAAAAATCATACAAATCCCTCTGATCTCCAAAGACTTTTACGCTAATCACTGCTTCATTTCCCTTATGACCATATTTGAACTGACAACGGATCTCATTTTTTCTGAATAATCTTTTAGGATATTTACACAGGCCTAATGTATGCAGTGCTTCTGCATTATTAATAATTGTGTGGGAAATGAAGGAAAATTTTACCTCACTTGCTAGGGCTGCCTCTGAACTTTCAAGTCCTTTCAGGCAACGCAAAATAAGTTCCTGAGCCAAGAGGTCATTTGTAGTGGGATCAATTAAGTGACTAAATTGAAAATAAAATTCAATAAAATGCCATTTTTAACCTAAATGTTAATTTAAACGGTTGTCAAAAATAGGATTCAATAATATTTTTGGTGAAAGCACAGTTACACAGTGCCATCTAGCAGTGACTCACAGTACAGTGGTTACTATGATAATGGGTTTGACACATCAAATAGTTTGAAAAGTCCTTACCCATTTAAGCAAATTCAAAGAAACCAGTGAAGTGACCCCACACAATTGCTACACGCAAACCTGAAGTTGAAACGTTACGGATGGAATCTATACCAACTGCTACAATTCTCTTCCCAGTGATCTAAACTCTGGCCTCAAGAGAAGGGGAGAAGGTATTTAACACCTTTCTTAGCTAGTTTATTAATTCCAAAAAAAGCTTTCTAAAATATTCTGGAGAAGGTAAGGAAGCATTAGCAGAGCTCTTACCACAATGGAGACCTGTATAGCTCTTATTGCAAGTCTGATACCAACATTTGACTTTGATTTCATGTTTCTCTAAAGTTTTTCTTCACTAAATTTAAGCGGCCAAAATTTCTCTGCTTGTCATGACTAACACTGCCAAAATATCTGAAGTTACACACAACAATAAATTTAGTTTCCTAACATACTGGGGGAAGTGGAAAAACAAAGGGATACTTTAAGGCCCAAAAGACTGGCATCAAGATGGCTTCTTTACCAGATCAAGTTGCACAAAATAGCTGCAGAAACCAATCACTACACAAACTCCTAAAATAAAGTGTTTCAAGTCTAAAGCTCTAGTTTCACCAGCACATACTTTTAACTCACCATAAGTAAGCCCTAGTGCTAAATGGAAGTCAAGCCATCTCTTGTGCACTCAAGTTTTGTTAATGTTCTGCCCTCTTTCTTTCGCAATGTCTTAATACATATGCATAGACACTTTTGTCCAACTCTGCAGTAAATCAAACCAAGAAACTTATCTGGTTTTGGGCTAAAACATGAGAGAAAATAAAACAGAAGGTGCCAGAGTATTTTAAAAATTACAGTGGAAACAAAATAAAGTCAAGTAACAGAAGTGTGACAACATGCTTAGGCTTAGCAATTCAGAGTTTAGATTATTTTAAAAAGCTAGAACACCACCACTATGGACAGCAGTCTCCCAAAATGAGCCATAAAAGCAAATCCTTAAAATCCTTCAATCCAGATTTCAGCTGTCCTAGGACCTAAATCTAAAGTATCATAAACCACATATTGAATAAGGCATCAAAAATCAACCTATTTATCAGATTTGTACACACTAGATAAATAGACTAATGCACTAGAAGATTGCTGCAAATAAACTGGATAATGTATAGAGGGAAGGAACAAGACAGGTCAGAGATCTAGAGAACGTGACCCATGAAAGAAGCTTTTAGGAGTTACGTCTATTTAGCCTACATACAAGATGCCTACAGAGAGAAGTGAGAGCAGCATTCAAATATGTGAAAGGTTGCTATAAAAATGAAAAGAATCAGATGTTCTCCATGCCCACTAAAGAAAACACAGGCAGCTGTGCTAAAAGATTTAGGTTACACATTTGGAAACACTCTGCAACCAGAAAGGCAGTTAATCACCCAAAAGGGGTTGTGATTTCTCCATGATCGGAGGTTTTCAACAATCAGCTAAAACAAATGTCAGTGAGCGGCCCAGCCCTGGGAAGGAGAGCTCAACCATGCAGGTGCCTTTTGGCATATGCTCTATGATAGGCTGCAGAAGTCTAAGAGGAGGCTCTGCCAGTTGTGAACACCAAGTTACAACCTAGACCCTACAGGTGGTCAGGCAAAAGAATCTTACTTCAAATTCCTCTCCAAGTCCTCCTCTGCATCAGTTTACACCCCAGAAATAAACTCTTCTCCCTGTATCGGGTGTCTGGACTGCCAGGTGAGCAGCACCACACTAAGGTGCTGTTAAACTAGAATTACTCCCCTCCACTTGCACATACTTCTGCCCCAGTAAAACGAGGTACCACTAACAGCACTGAACAGCTACAGCTGTAAATGAACCATCAGCCAACTACAAAAGAAAATGCTGGTTTTTCCTGCCCTGCTGGGTTTGTATTGGGTTTTTTTAAAAACAAACACTTCGACTTTGAGATTCTTCTCCTATAACAAAGTTTTTTGTTACTGTTTTTCCTATTCTGATGTAATGCTACAAAGACTACCTGGAACTGTTGAGAACATGTCTAAGTGGCTGTATCAGACTTAAACTTTATTTTCTAGGTAGTAGACTTTCAAAGCATATTCAGTTCATATGCTCCTTCCATCACTACCAGTCATAAGACTCAAATTTCTAGTTAAATAAATACTGGATGCTCAAATTTACCATCAGCTAATGGTCTACATCTTTACGTTCACAAAGGAAGACTAACATCAACCCGTGGAAAGTGAATTTTTAAAAGCATGATAAAGACAAACAGAAAATTGCCAACCCATAAACAAACAAGTGAATTTCAAAAGTCAACTATCACTTAGGGAATCAATTACAAACAAACACACTTTTACCCATAAAGCCCGGCCAACAAAAGCTGAGGGTCCAGAATGCCTAATAAAACCAACAGCCAAGTGATCTGCCTTCTATTAAATTGCAAGCCAAAAAACTCACTTCTCTATACACCAGCGTCTTGTACCAATCAACAGCAATTCAGTTTTGGCACGATTATCTCAAGGCCTATTTATAGTTATCCAAGACAAAGTTTCTGCGCAGTTTCTTTCTGTAAGCAAATTCCAAAGCCAGGAATTTGATACACAAGACAAAAGCTGATGTCTTCTGCCTAAATAGACAAAGCCTGTTCCTCACCCCTGACACTTAACGTGGCAACTTCAATGGGTAGCACACAAATGAAGCATATCGAAGTGCATACAAGATTCACAGATTATGTTATGCATGCATTTCTGCAGACATACTGTACCCCAGCTAAGTAAGACTAGTGTAAAGACTGCACCACCTAAGGCAGCTTAAGGTTCCCACACATGCAAGGCTGTTTGGTCACAGTATCTATCCCACTTGCCGCAAAAGTCTGAAAAGAACACACACACACGCACATATATAAAAAAAAAATAGAAAATCTCAGAAACTGGCTAGGATGAGATTGAAGCTTCCTAAGAACTGCAGAAATAGGTGGACAATATTAAGCAGTTTTATGATGCAATAAAACTGTTTGCATCTCTGAGATGCAGAGTTGCTTATCACTTCTCATACAGTGAAACATATGTCTATACTGTTACTAAAACCAAATAATTACTCAGTTCCAGTGAAACATTATGTGCATTTGCAAAACTTGCTTAAATTCAGAATAGGCTTTTGAGTGTAGCAATGCCACAGAGGACTGAAGACACAATGGTTATTCCACATTCACCACCAGGAGGATACAATCAGCATGGGAATCTGCTCTATCCTTGGTGCAGACTGTGGCACAATGCCATTCACTAACAGGTCTTCCCTGAAAACTAGATGCTTCCCAGCGTACATGTACAAGGGGCAGACTGCCCTTTAACAATCTGCTTACCTCCTCTATTTTGAGGATCATTCACAACAAAAGATTTTTAAAAACTAAATAAGATACATTCAAATTAAAAAAGGAAATTTATACAATGCAGAAGCTAACCTCACGAAAACGATATATGCTCACGAATGACAAACACAAAAGCATTTGCATCAACCCCAAGTTAATCATAGAAAATTAACAAGTAGAGGACATAGTTAAGCCTTACCTGCATTCAATTTAGGAAGTTAATTCACAGCAACTGGCACTTTTCCCCTCAAAAAACATATAAAACCAGATCCTGAATTTGCCTGAACTTAGTTTTTGGGAACTTAAGGTAGCACTGCACTAATTGCAATAGTTACCATCTACCTGCCTTACAGAACTCTAACAATTAACTACTGATGCCCAACCTGAGCACCACCTGCTTTGACACTATTAGCTAAACTCATGATTTTACTTATGCTGTAGTCACACATTTCAACAGATAGAATTTTTCAGCAGTCCTTATAATTTTCAGTGCCTTGGTGTAATACACACTGTAAGACGGTCTACAGGATTATTGAAATAAAACAGAATTTAAAACCATTCCTTAATGAAAATAGGCAGGTGGTCATTTTGATTCTAAGCAAAATCCTCAATTAATGCTTCAAAGAGAAGTCCATACATAAAGCCAACCTCCTGAGCTCAAACATGAAGAAGGGGCTTCCAAATGGAATAGTTCCTTCAAACAGGTGAAATTAATAATTATACTTTATGAATCACAAGCCCATTACACGGACTGTTTGGAAGGG
The DNA here is from genome assembly GCF_037157495.1 of Lathamus discolor. Lineage (NCBI taxonomy): Eukaryota > Metazoa > Chordata > Aves > Psittaciformes > Psittacidae > Lathamus > Lathamus discolor. Next base: position 64,668,759 of record NC_088885.1, read on the forward strand.
CAGCTAATTGTTTTGTGTTGGACTCAAGGTAAAAAGCAGTAACTGAGACAAAACAGAAGTATGAAACACAGACCTTTCTAGTGTTCAACACCAAAGCTGCGTCTAAGTGGGCGTAAGACCAGAAAAGCAGCAAATAATTTAAGTTAAAGCCGATTTACCTGAATGCACACGAGTGCACTAGAAATTTGCACGCTAAGCCAGTAAGCGAGCGGCACGATTCAGCAGGGAGGGAAGAGTTAAGAGCCCTCCCGGCCCCGCTACTTAACCAATGCTGCCACCTGCTGGCCGCCGCCGGTACACCCTGCCTCCGCCCAAGGGCCCCGCACCGCCTTTGCCTTTGACCGTAAGAGGCTAAAGGCACTAATGAAAATCACGGACGATCTAAGACAGCAGCAGACACACTCCAGCGACGGGATGGGACCCTGGGAGCGAAAAATACCTACATGCACTGTTGTTTGCTCGTGACAGGACCTGTTCTACACCCGGGAGCCACAGAAACGCTGACCAGGCTTACATGAACATAACCGAGGTTGGCCATGAAAAAGGAAATACAAATTACTAACCATTCAGCTCTGTTAGGCCAGGGAGGGAGAGAAAGTACTTTATTTGCCCCCATCAAAGAGGAAAAGCACCAAAACTAATTTGTGTCTCCTATCTGTTTAGGGAGTTTCTACTGTCTCCAGTCAGCCCCCATAACCACAAGGCAGTCTTTTCTTCACATACCCTCGGGCCTGACAGGAAGAGAACAGTATAGGTTAATGCCATGTATTTGAAGACACAGCACAGTTCAAGATCAGTTGCGCTACCTTCGAAATTCTTATCAGCAACACGCCAGAAACTAACTCACTTAGGCCTGCCTCACATCAGCTCACCTCCCTGGAACAACATAAAGCAACAGCAACTGGATTGTGCACAGGCATTCACACTACAACTGCCAAAAAAACATTCCCATAATATATTAAAAGCATCTTAATGCAAAGCTGTACAGCAAAGGCTGACTATAGCAAGTTCAGAGAACTTCATCCCAACCAGCAGTGTCCCAAAAGGAGCTGGCAGCTAAGCTTTGGCTTTCCTCGCAAATGAAACTGTAGCCAAATTCTAGCAAGTACCTGCAGGAAACATTAAACCTCCTCCACTACTCCCCAGTCACTGAGGGTAACAAGCAAGTCTTTTTCAGGGGCTCCTACAAGTGCTCCTGACCAAAACATGATCTTGTTTCTACATGAGAGTAAAATCAGTAGATCTGGCCTGTTCTCTCATTAGCTTTTATTAATAGTCTATGAATTATTACTTGTAGCACAAAGAATCAAGAGATATGCGAGGCTAATGCCTCAGTAGAGCACTCTATGAAGCTGCACATCACCTGTGAGTCTATGGTAAGCTCACTTCATCACTGCTATTTATGCTTCATTTACTGATTGCTTAACCATCTACTACAGGGACACGCTCAAAACAGAAGGATGCATGCTACCAGAAGTTGAAATTTGCCTTTCACAGTTCAATCCTTTTCAAATTCATTCTTCTGTACTACATGAAGCTCAGCACTGCCAGAACTAAACCTTACTGCACAACCACAAGAGCATTCAACCAATTGATCTGCCACTAGAATTAACCCTAGGAATGTACACCTGCTTAAGTTTACCTATGTAGGCTCTGTACAAGTGTCTCTGAAATTACTGTGCATGTAGGATTTTATTTAGGCTCCCAGGCCACCTCCCAGCTTTCATTCACTAGCCCTGTGACTGTGAAAGGAAAGCACTAAAAGTGGGGAACAAAACCCCTAACAATTCTTAGATGGGCTGTAAAATAGATTACTTTTAATGGGATAAAGCAAACAGTACACACTTGTCAGATCAAGCTCTAATGGCAGCAATACAGGAAATCTGAGGGGAAAAACACACATACTAGCTCTTTCCAGTCCCCCCATAAACAGAGAAAACGTTTTGCAGTTTGAGAATTAGAGGAGTTCTAGCCCGTAACACAGAAAACATCCTTAAAGCTAGTACCCCACTTAACAGAAAGTTGCCTCACAGGAATAAGAAATTGATGCTGAGGAAACCGAGCTGGAGGTCACGTATCTAGTGCTGTGCTACAAGTCAGAAGTGGTAAGTAACAGAACTCTAGCCACACAAGGGCTAGAAAGTTTTACAGGGAACACAGGAGCAGTAATACACAGCTGCCAAACCCACAATTATACACTACTTTACAGGGACCTAAGTAACATGCACTGCAGATAAGCCACAGCATGATGTATTAACTACACTGCAGGACAGCACCCCAACTCACCCTCCCAGTCACTGCCTTATAGGACACTTCAGGCTGCACTGGGAATACCTGTGTTCCCCCCAAAGAACCGTGAATTCTTGATAGTCTACATTAATGCAATTCCATTCTCCATCCGAGGAATAACACCTTCTGTCTCATCTCACACTCTCTCCTCATCCTCTTAACATCTCACCATAAAAGTTTCAGATTCTCAACAGATGACAAGAGCTCTTACATCTCCTTGTAAAATGGCTCTTGGTAAATTCAACTGTGGCAATTATTTCAGCAGCAGTAAAAGGCGGAGACTAAACATAACAACACCCACCACACCCACATCCCAAACATTCACACACTTACTGTGCTTGCCAGAGGAGAGTTTAAAGGCCCAAGCACAAAGAACCAAAGCACAAAGCAAACTTGTAACAAGCAGCAACATAGACCTTCTGAAAGCAGGAGACCATACAGGTGGAACTGTTAAGACAATTCTCTTGTTTTGCCAGCAGTTTAGAGAAGTTACTTTACTGCCTCTCTCAGTATCAACAACTGTAAGCTCCTATTCTCCAGATTAGCAGACAGTTTGAATCTGAAAAAAGAATGCTGTTGCAGTAGTAGTTATGCAAGGAAGGCTATCAAGCAATGCAAAAGTCATACAGGATTGTGACTCTACGAGTTATAAACAATTAAAGAATTCTTCAGTAAGGGTACAGAACACCACAGGATTTACACCTCGGTTCACTTTTTTTACACTGCTCAGCTGCTTCAGAGATTGAGTTTCACCACTACAGTGTTTTCAGAGAAAACAGAAATGCCTCTCATCACCAGAAAAGTCCTTTGGGTTACTATATGTATTTAAGCCACTCCCCATACACTTCCCCCCCACAAACCCCCCCCCCCCCCCCAAAAAAAAGGTTCTAAAGCATCTTTTTTCCCCCTAAACTGTCACTGCAATCACAACATCTGAAAAGCACAAATCTAAAAGCTAAGACTAAACTTGAATTCTCTGATAAGGCTAAATATCAAGCACTTACAGAGCAGCTAATAAAGATTTGTCTTTTAGCTTAAAAAAAGAACACTAAAAATACCTCATAATGAGGATGGCTCATAGCACCCCAAAATTACACAGTAATCACTACCTTTTACATGATACTGATGAAACAACAGAGAAGCATTATCAGCAGGGGAGAGAGAGGAAAAGGGAAAGACCAATTGCCAATGCTGAGCAACTAAAAGCATACACAGGAAAACAGCAGACCCTGAGTCAAAATACTGCATCAAGCACTACACAGGTAGCAGAGAGCTTATTTTAAGTTAACAAATGTGCAGAACATAGTAACCTGTTTAAGAGATCTCCACTTGAGGACAAAAAAATGAATCAAAAACGAAAATAATTAAAATTTTATTGTGCAGTAGAAAAGTACTTTTTAAACAACCCTTAAAACACCATATTCTGAATTGCAATTCACAAATCAAGAGTCAACACCTGAACAGTCCTAGTAATTTCCTTTATTTTTCACTTGGATGAATAAAATGGATGCTGCAGCATGCTCTGCTGTATCTGTATGGGGATGGCCAAAGTCTAAGAAAGCATCGTTTATGCAGCATAATGCACATTATGCAATGTCTTTGAATGCTAAAGTCTGTATGAGTTTATAGCACCTTATCTGCTTTTTCAACTGCAGACTAAGCACGTTTCCTTCTACATCTGTCTTCTTTTCAATGTCAGGTGTAAAGTAGATCAGAGCATTTTTTCCTTCTTTTGTCTTTTTCCTTCTTTCTTCTACTCAAATTTGCTTTTTGAGCAGAGGGACAGTCTTAAGGGTACCTCTGTTATATCCACTGGTAAACAGAACTGATAAGAGTTTAGAAAATTAACAAATAGAAGACGCAATGAAAAACACAGATAATTTCTAACAGTATTTCAAAATATTGATACTTGCTTTAGAGAAATACATAAACTCTCTGCACATTGAACTTCAGAGTTGCAAGATATATAACAAGGACTATAAATACTAAGCTTCAATAGCAACTGGCAAATCTCACTGATCAAAGTTCCGCCAACAAATACCATAATCACAGTAACAGAGTAAGCTCTCTGACAGGCACAGGAAGGAACCTGTGAAAAATACAGCATCTTTCCATCCAACAATCTTACAGAAAATTGCATGAGACAGTAAAACCGATGCCTGAACAAAAACTAGTCTAAAACTGCACAAGTAAAGCTAAGGACCTATAATATAACAGTTTCCATGTGCTAAATCAAAGCCAAGGCCACTGAATTAGCAACAGAACAACTCCACCCCTTTCTGCTTCTGTAATCCCATGCTACAGCCAGGAAAAGTTCCATGTTAGCATTTATTTCCAAAGGAAAAAAAAAAAAAAAAAGGTTAGTGCAGATAAGCTTTTACTGGTTTAGCTTCACTGAATGTTTAATACCACTTTTTGCTTCCTGTTCATAAAAGGAAAGTCACAGTCTACTCTTCTGGCATTTCTAAGTAACTGGTAGGGTCTCCCCTCCTCCCCCTGCCCCAACTCCACCAGCATGTTTTACAATGACTGAGGCTTTGGACCTGAAAAGCCGCAATCCAAAAACAATTATCACAATAAACATACCTAACTGCTTGATCTGTCAAAAGGGATTCCAGAAGGCTGGATCAAAAAGCATTCATTTCATAGAAACAGAAACCTACAGATGCCAATAAATGCCAACATGACTACCCACTTCAGGAATCGAATAATTCGCTGTGTGACTATACATGTTTGGTTCCTTTTTTCAGAGAGAAAATACTGTTAAGTGGCATACATACTGAATTCCCTTCCCAAACATCTGGTATTTGAGAGCTCCCAGCTCACCAACTTCCTCTCTTTCACAGAAGGCATTACTTGTCTGTACCATGAGTTTCTTCCTCCAGGGTGTATGTCAAAGGGAGCACTCTAGTAGGTCTGCAGGCATATCTAATACAGGGAGTCATGCTGCCAAGAAACCAAAACCAGTTTTAGAACCATTAAAGCCTCCATCAGCTACACTGTTTTCAGAACATGAACAAGTAGCACAGTACAGCCCCACACTGATAGCAGCTGGTCCACACATTTCTGTGTGGCTCAGACTAACAAAAGAAGCTTTGTGTTCCCACAGGATGGTATGCAAGATTTGTTCAGAACACTGCCTACCTTCACACTGTAAAAGCAGATACCAAAATAGGTTCAGCTCTTCAGATGGCTTCCTTTTGCCATTTTTTAAGCTGATGCAGCTCCTGATTTTTAATCACTATTGCTGTTATTGGAGCATCTGTATATTGCCAGTTCACACTGTGCTCTTGCCCCAGATAGAAGTAGTCTTTGTGGTGAAAAACTGTAGCACCCCAGTTTTCACCTTTGGATAGAGCCACTCCTGAAAGTAACAAAGGGTGTTTGTATAGAAAGAACATTTTTAAACAGATGAAAAGCAAAATGGACACACACGCACTTAAGCTTCTCCTGACCAGAGTTCAAATCAAGAACAGCAGAGAATCCATACAATAAAAAGGGGTAAGAAACGGTGTGAGAATTAGATTTTTGCAACAAGTCATGAAGATTTATTTCTATAATTAGAAGACATTCATTATATCACTGTTACTTTCAGCTAAATCAACTTACAAGGCAGGTTGTATATTACAACTTCTAGTTAGCAATGAAAGTCTGATACTGCTTCCTTTTTTTTTTTTGTTTCAATCTTACATAAAAGAGACTAGAAACAGTACTTGACCATTTCCCTTACAATGGACTAGTAAATGCAAGTAAAGCTCACATTTTATTTCTTAGAACAAGAACTTTACTACAGCATCCCTTCAATAACTGCTGATTCAAAAGCTTAGGAAGCAGGCTAATCAACACTTGTAAGTAACAGCTGTTTGGGACCCTGTGACAACCATCTTTACCTTAAGGAATATTTCTAACTTTTCCTCAAGTTTGTAACAGTCATAAACTAACAAATTCTAGCAACTGAGAGGCACTGAATTAGAGAAAAGCTCTTGTGAAACATTCTATTATCTTTGAAATAGTGTAAACAATATTAACTTTAATCAAAATTTCAGACATTTCTTGAAATTATGTTAAGCAATACTATTTCACTGTGTAAAACAAGAGATTAAATCTATTCTTAAGATTCTATCTGAACTTCCCAGATGACTTACTATAAAAAAAAAAAAAAAAAAAAGCTTTCTTAAAAAGGGATTGACAAGAGATACTCAAGAAACATCGGGAAACTTTCTATATTAGCATATTCTTTTTGACAGCATGAGCAGCAAGAAATGCACCAGATGCCAAAAAGCTTAACTGCCACTTTGTCAAAAGGAAGACTGTTGTCTTTTGTTGTCACTGCATACCTTTAACAAGCAGTTGACTCCATTTCCTCTGTACCCTAGTACTGGGTATTGCTATCTACAAGTAGGAACTTCCATGTGTCTTCTCCTCTTAAGGCTGAAGAAAGTCAGTCTTCCCAGTCTCTTCTACACCATGTGCTCCCAAAGCATCTTGGTGGCCCTGCACTGAACTCACTCCACTAAACTAACTTGTCTCTTTTCTTAGGGAGCGCAAAACTATCACTGGACACAGCATTCCCAATGCCATCTCACAAGTACCACACAAGCTTGCTGAAGGATCACCTTCCCAGACCTGCTGGCTGCACTTTTGCTAACACAGCCCAGGATGCAGTTTGCCTTTTCTTGCTACAAGTGTACATCGCTGACTCATGTTCAATTCTTGTCAACCTCAATCCTAAAAATCTTTTTTCCACAAAGATGCTTTCCAGAGAGTCTGCCCGCCCACCCTCACCTTTACCACTAGCTGGGGTTATGCCAACCGTAGGATTTTGCATTTGCCTTTGCTAAAAAACATATGGCTTGCATTAGCCTGCCAAGGTCTCTCTGAACCACAGCACAGGTTTCCAGCCTGTCAACCACTTCCCCCACTTTGGCATAGTCTGCAAACTTGTTGAAGGTACATCACATCCTGTCTTCCAAGTCCGTTAAAGACATTAAATAGATCAATCCCAGTGTGAAACCCTGAGACACATTATTGGCAAACCAAGCAGTAACAGAGCACTTCCATGCACACTTGTGGCCAGAAGCATCATTACATTGAGCACATATTCTCACATACAGCTATCATACTTGCAATAGTTGCACTGAGTTACAGCTTCACTGACAGCCTATAAAGAATATTAAATAGATGGATTTGTAAAAATTCACTTTAGCCAGAATTTGTAGCCAATATTTTTGTTCTACTGAACAAAAATGAACTTTTCAGAGGTCCTTAAATATACCAACTTGAAGTTACCTAATTTCACAAAGAAGAAAGCAGACTAGGTAATTTCCACCTACCACCTCAGCATTGGGGTTTCCTTGTTTGTTTCATTTAATGTAAGCATATACATACACACAAGTGAACAAAAGCAAGACACTGATTTAATAATGACCAGAAACTAGCAGTCAGTTTCATACACAATTACCAGAATTACTCTATAGGTACTTCTATCCCAGGTACCAAAACTTTTATTCAGTCTTCAGTTCTCAGTTTTAGATTCTAGATGTAGACTTATTTCTATCCTAAGGTTATGAACACTTAATTCGCTAAAAAGAGAAGGTACCTATTTTATTTTTTTTTTCCCCCTTTGCTTCACTCCATCTTTCCTACATTTATCCCAGTAGAATTCAAACACCATGGGACAGCCACCGAACCTTCACAAGCCAGAAGTAGCTTCTGGAATACTATGCATTAGAAAAATCAAGGAAAAGAGAAGTTTAATTTAAGCAAGCCACAATAAAGCAAAACCAAGAATTCATTTGCAGTCGTACTGCTATCACAAATCAGGCATTTTGGACCAGCACTCCATTAGTCTGTGAAAAGAGCACACCTACTCCAGAGGTGCACTACAAATTAAAATATCACCTGGGTTACCTAAAATAGTTCAGCACTTGAATAATTGAGTATCTAGTTTCTACTTCAATAAATACAGAAAGATCAACTGCAAAAAGGAAATAAAATGTAACTGCTTAGCAATATCACGAGATGCTCCAAAAAAAAAAAGAAACAAGCATTCTACAAAATGAAGCATAAAATACTTTTAGCAATATGTCAGGAAAAACAACTTTGAAGTCTTTCAGTATAACCAGGAAACAATTTTAAATGCAAGACAGACCAAAACTTGAACTAAGGGATAAAATTTTAATTTTTGACTACTCATAAGTAGTCAGGTAATAATTCTCCATATTTTCAGCATTTTAGAGTTCTCCCTCACCCTCCAATGCATTTTGCATCAAGGAGATTAAACATGGCCAGCAAAACCACGAGTTTGGGTTTTTTTGTTTAGGACTGTAGAGGCAGAACAAGGTGACAGAGACCATTGTAAAGTATTTGGAAGAAAAGGAGAAATAGTATTTTCAGCTCTCTTTGATGTACATACAAGATAAAATCCTGTATCATCCCACTTCCATCGAAGGATCATTCATATGGTGCAGTTCACCTCTGCTCCAGCAGCAAACACACACATCACTAAGTGACAATACACTTCCTTCCTCCCTCTCTTTCTCTCTCACTTGGGTTCCACCAATTACAATCAGACAACCAGCTAGATTCTGCCCAAAAATTATCTCTCCCTCCCACTCTTATGTAAACTTTCCAATTAAGTTTAGCTAGCAAAATGCCCACAAAAGGCACTGCATGACACCTCTTAGACAGCTGCTCTGCCAGGAAAATCTAACCATTCTGAAAGCACTCTTGTAATCATTCTGCTAAATGCCAAGAAAACACTTTTATCTCCTCACCTTCAAATCAGAAAGGGAGCAAAAGGGGTTTTAAAGAAGTTTAATTGAGACTAAAAACATTTGATGACAGCTTGACAGCTCTGAACATTCACCCCAAAAAAACTGAATTATGCTATCTGTCCACTATTATTACCTGTAATTTTGTATCCATATGCAGCCAGCTGTCCAGCCATATATTCACCATCCGAATTATTGTGAGAACATCCCCATGTACGAATCCAGATTTTCTGAGCACCAGGAATAATGCTGTTAAGTAAAATGAATGAAAAAGGCAAGTTAAAAGATGAACAAGGTTCCCCTATAAGCCCATTGAGCAGACTTAATTAACAGTAATTATCCAAATATAAAGTAACCTACACAAATAGTACCACCACTACAACAGCTGGGTAAGATCACCATAATCACATTATTTTCTTGTAATGGATTTTAAGTCTGGCTAGGATAGAGTTAACTCTCTCCATGGCAACCTGTGTGGTGCTGTGTTTTGTGTTTGTGATCAAAATCGTGTTGATAACAGACCTGTGGTTTAGTTATTGTTGAACAATGACTGCACAGCACCAAAACCCGTGACTGCACAGCACCAAAACCCGTTTCCCACTGTGCTCCATCCCACCATAAGCAGGCTGGAGACAGACAACAGCTTTGGAAGCAACATGGACAGAACGGCTGAACAAAATTAACCAAAAAGATAAACCATATGATGACATCATGCTCAGTAATAAAAAAGTGGGGGCTTGGTCTTTTCAAACTAGCCATTGTTCTGAGACTGGCTGGGCATCTGTCTGTTTCTAGGAGGTGGCTCTTGCATCACCTGGGGTTTTTCCCTACTCTTTCCTTCACTTAAGCTTTCTTTATTTCAACCCACAAGTTTTCTTGCTTTTGCTCTTCCAATTCTCTCCCCAGCCTGCTGGGAAAAGGGGTGAGTGAGTAGCTGGGCAGCTGCCCAGTTGTTGGCCAGGGTCAAGAAAGCACAAGCAGCAAGAAAAGAATTTTAGAATGGAGAAGGTACGAGAGCTGTAGGATAAGAAGAGATTCAGTACACTGCAGTTACATTAAAAAACAAACAACTCTCTGAAAATTATCATATCATTTAAAAAGTGACTGCTCTGAAATCAGGCCACCAGCAGTTAGAGCTAAACTGCAGCCCTTTTATATTATGTCACCCATTGATTTTAGTTCCCTCTCATGCAAGCCATGTATAAATTCTTAGCTTAAGCATGCCACTAGCCACACAGACAACTGAAAGCTCGTATCGACTCTTCTAGGCCATAGAAGCATGACAGCATGGCAGATATGCACCATGGAGCTAGCACACACAATTAGTTAAGAACCAACAAAAAATTCTGGAAAAAGCTCCCACTGAAACTCCTGGGATAACTGTGTCAGTGAGCTACCGATGCCAGTGCAAGAACACACATCCTGGAACACAATCCTTTGCCTTGCCCACATCTTCCCCCTCTCCACGTTTCTTTTTTCGAAGATACTTCCCCTATCTAGAAACAGGGATTTGTTGATGGAAGATTAATGATCATTAAGTAGATGTGTGCAACACATGTTGCACATGTACACTGTATTTAGACTTTCTGCTGTCTAAACAACATGCACTCAATATGCTTTCTTGGGTCAAAAACACTCAATCACAGCCTGTTAGATAAATATACCGTACCTGACTACTTAGGAGAATAGAGTGCTACTGTGAAGTATCTGTAGACCATCAATTCAGCTCTATATACACTCCTGGTTGAATAGGGTCAATGCACTTTTATGGGGTTTCACAGAAGTGTGCATTGTTACACTTGCAAAATGTCTTTTGAACAGTAATGGAAAAACAAAATTGTATTTCCTATGCATGGAAGACATGCTCTCATCAATCCCACTGCAGCAGACAATTGATTCTGTTCTTACGGGAATCACAAGAAGGAAAAATGCCAAAATATACTCCATAGTTACTGCATACTATTTCCACTGAAATAAAACAGTAACTTTGAAAGAAGTTTCACTGTATCACTTCAGGAGGTATATACAAAAAGTACATCGTTTGGAAATCCCATGTTCCAGAAATCAGGTGGAAAGACTGAAGCAAGGAAGACGTGCCCTTGGTGGAAGAGGATCAGGTCAGGGACACTTCAGTAAACTGAACATATGTAAGTTCCTCAGTCCTGACGGCATGCACCCACAAAATATGGACGTACTGCAGACAGGCAGACAGTCCAACAAACAGCCATGAAGACAGTTAAAGAACTGCAGTATTTCTCATAGAAGGACAGGCTGAGAGAGCTAGAGCTGTTCAGCCTGGAGAAGGGAACGCTCATGGGAATCTTACCAACACACAGAAATAACTTATGGGACAGTGCAAAGAGAATGGAGCCAGGCTCTCTTCATCAGTGCTCATCAACTAGACTAGAGGCAACAGGACAAACTGACACAAGGGAGATTCCCTCTGAACATCAGGTAACACTTTTTCACTATGATGGTGACCAAGCATAAGTACAGGTTACCCAGGGAGGTGGTGGAGGCTCCCTCTTTAAAGATATTCACAGAATCATAGCACATTTAGGTTGGAAAGGACCTTAAAGATCATCTAGTTCCAACCCCCTGCGATGGGCAGGGACACCTCCCACTAGACCAGGCTGTTCAAGTTCCTCTGCAAACTGATCTTCTAGATTCTTCTTAAACTATCAAGCTGTACCTACAGAAAGTTGTTTATCTCTAAAAAAAAGGAATGTTAGTAAATAAAAACGAAGTGTCTTTAATGTCTTGCCACAAAAAAAAAATTCCCCTTATTCAAAAATTACCTACGCACAACCCTGGCCAACTAACCCTTGGTGACCCTGCTCGAGCAGGGGTTTTGGACACTGTGACCTCCAGAGGTCGTTGTCAACCTCAAGCCTTTTATGACTCTCAGAATTCTGTTCATATTTCTTATTCCAGATCTCATTCCAGTAGTCAAAAGGCTACTCCAGGGCTGCATTTTTAATAGCTCAGCTGCTGTTTAGGTCATCAAGGTGAAGACGACCATTTTTCAGAAATGTCTTACACATAAAACCATTTTTCCCAGTCTGATTACTCCATTGATCAGCATCTCAGTCATAACTGATTTCTACAGAAAGTCTGTCAAGGACAAGCAATTGGCTTAGGATTTATTATTCATTATCACTACATTTTATAAATGCTGTTTTACTAATTTTTATCTTGTATGCAAATTTTCCATTACGAGATAAGAGAACCTTCCACCGTAGTTTTAAAAGCTGACAATGCATGCAAGAGAAAAGCAACAAGATACAGTTGAAGGAAGAATTTACCTGTCACTTGGGGGATCATCATCTGTCTGATTATTTTTTTGTGAATTGCGTTTTCGTACTTTTGGAAAAACATTCTTCCTTACAAATTGCCTATCATGTGGTTTCAAGTCTTCTGCCGACACAATATCTTCAATATCTTCAAGCACCGAATCACAGGCAGCAGGCATCTTCAAGATGTAATAGAGAAAACTGGTATTAGCAAACATTTGAATACAAAACCAAGGCCTAGTATCCAGCATATATGTTCTCATGAAGAAAAGTCTAATATATTTCTATACACACCTGCTATATATTGTACATACAAGGGATACTGGGCACACGAAAAACAACTGACTACGCAGAGATATTTCCCGATGCCCTCTTCTCTCCAGATCTCAAACACAGGCAGGCAGAAAGCCATAAACCATATAAATCCTTTTTTTAGTCATCTGTACCTTGTCATCTTCTAATCAAAATAAAAATCCTGCACCTTCCTTGACATGATATATCTAAGATACAAGTATTCTTAATTGTGTCAGGAACTAGTGAAATAATGAGTTCATGTTATGTGATAAGATATGCTTCCGCTCATCTCAGGAGAAGAATGAAAAACGCAACATTCAAGTGCCTACTTCAGAGGCTGGCTGTTCTGGCTCCTCTTGTGTGTGTATGTGTATGTGTGTGTGTGTATGTGCCAAAACCACCTGCACAGTATTCCAGTATGTCTCCATTGACCTACTGTAAACCAAACTACCCCTAGAATTCCTGATCTTACAGGCCTTTCATTTGAATTACTTCATTCATCAGGACAGCAAAATAAAAGTTCATGTCCTCGGGTACGAGATGTTAAACAACTATACCTAGCTAACATAAAATAACTAGATTATCATCTGTCTTGTATGACATACTAGAAGACTACTAAGATCTAACTAGATCTTCCACAAGAAAGTGCATATATGTATCTCCCAGCAAATCTCAAGATCCAGATCAGTTTTCGGGGGAGAAGTTATTTGCTAAAGGAGACTCTAAAAAATGTTACTGCAGTAATCACACATCTCACACCTTGTTGTACGTAATTCTTAATCAGAATAAAGTCTGATTTACTACTGGAAACTTGGTTTTGTAGATGTCTCAACAGCTTACTACGGAAATCACACAAGCGCATTTCACAGATTTTAGAGGGAAAATACAACAATTTACTAACTGACAGTGAAGAAAAAAAAAACCAAATCCATTTATTTCCTTAAAGCCAGATTTCTGGAACAGAAAATTCAGGCTACTGGCATACAGAATACTTTCAACTGTTGCAACTGAATTATCCTAGGATAAAAGAAGTTAAACACCTGTGCACTTTCCCAGTATGAGTCATTCAGTCAACCTTGCAAGATATACTTCAAATTAACCTGAACAATTACACATCTGCATTTAAGTTAAAAGGAATATAATGATGTCTCAAGGAAGATGCATCTACAAACTTAAGCATTTAAGCATTCATCTAGCTCTCAGCATCTATAAAATAACACAGCAAAGGATGAACAAATATAAAAAGCTGTGAAAAACTCCAGCAATGAAGAACACCGGGGGGAGGTGACATCCCTTATATTACCTTATACCAGCAGTAAGTACGTACAAACAGGAAAAGTTATCAACCCAATACAGGAAAGGAAAAAAAGTTGCCTTGTTGTTTTCTTCTCTCTTCCAGAAAAACATCTGATATAATGGAGCAGCTGGCAAAATAAATAAGCTTAGTTCATTTTATTTAGTAATTTTTTTTTTAGTTATTTTTATTTCACTAAAGAAAGAATATAGCTAAAATAAAATTCATACCTTTTTCATCAAGGTTTAACTCCTCTTGGATAATATTCCTGGCGAAAAAAGATATGGCATGAATGAGTAGAACTAGCAAATAGGAAACTATGAGTTCATTTTATTACCCTTCAAGTATTCATCTTCCCTTTGCAGAAATACATTTCTTGCTCAGTCTGACCTTATTTATTAGTAGGTACACATGCTGACTGGCTGACAAAGTGGAACAGTGGCCAAGTTTTCCCCACCCTTCCCTGAGCAGAGGCTGTAGTCTTTTTTAATCTTCTTTTATAGTCCTTTTTGTCAAAACTCTGATATATTTAAGTTCTTTTAGACCACTTATATATTTCTGTCTTTCATCAGGAGTTAAAAATTTTGAATGAAAGAAGGAAAAGAGATTAACAGTAAATTTTAGCTAAGACGTTCACAACTTGAGTTTTTTAAGCGCAAACACACGTTTTTTTAGACTGGATAACTCAGTACCTACACTAGCTCCATATGCAAGCATGAAATCTCTCCTTCACAAGCAAATAAATAAACATCGATTCCTGCAGCTACGCTCTCAGACTGACTAAGAGGCAATAACAAAGCTAGAAATTAACATGTTCTTCTTATACTGACAAGTTGCACCTACAGAACTCCATGTTTCTCTTTAACAAATGAATGTTAGTAAATAAAAAACAGTAAAAGTGTCTTTAACGTCTTGCCACAAACAAAACCTCCCTAGCTCTAGTCAATTTCAGCCACCCCTCCTCGATCTTCTTGCACATACCAAGAGAGTACTTCTTCCCACTGAGAAAACTTCCATCTAGGTGGAAGAGGGCTGCTCTTTCATTCATTTGCCAACAGGTGTCTCCGGTAAAGCCCCAGGCTTTTACCCTGAGGCTTAGGCAGCGCAGACAGAAAGGGTAGCATTAATATAAACTAAAACCGACCCACCACTCAGCCCGGCTCACCGCAGGGCCCCAGGGCCAGCTTATTCCGTGACCCCCAACAAGTGGCAGCCTGGTGTCGCCTGTCCCAGCCTGGAGCCCAGCTGCGCCCAGCCCCTCAACAGGCTTCCAACCCGCCGACATCACCCGACCCCGAGCAGCAACCCGGCAGCTAAAGCCTCTGCGGGCTCCCGTCAGAGGAGTCACCTCCTCCCCCGGCTTCAACGTGGATCCCCGCGGAGGCCCCACACGACACAGGAGCACTATGAGAGCGGACACCGCCAGCGCCAGGCCGGGGATACCCGGCCTTCACCGCCACAACCGGGAAGGGTACGGGTACGGGTACGGGTACGGGTACAGAGGAGCGAAGCGCGATCCCTGACACGTACCTCCGCCTGATGCGTTCCTCCGCCAGGCGCTACGCAGCCTCAACCAGGTTCCGCCATCACGGCCGCTACGCCCCGCCTCTAGCAGCCGCGCGCGCTGCAGCGCCGAGACGGTGGCCGGCAGCAGCCAAAAGAGGTCGCAGAGCGCTGCGGGGTAGCCCCGCGACGGCGGGGGCACCGGTAGCCCGGCGTTGGTCGTCATGCCGCCAGAGCGCTGAGGTGTTTGACGGGCGGGCCGGCTGTCTCGCCGTTGGACTCCCATACGAGGGGAAGAGCAGAGGGAGCGGAGGGCTACCCGGAGCTGTGGGCAGTGGCGGCTGCTGCTAGGAGCATTGGAGCCCTAACGCGGCCGCTGCGCCGGGCCGCCCTGGCTGCCGGCGGGGAGCGGGGGAGAAACGGGGAGCGGCGCTGCGAGGCCGGTGTGCCAGGGTCGTCTTCTCGGAGGGTTGGAAAGAGCTGCGGGCTCACCGCCCTCAAAGCGAACAGGGCCCCCGGGCAGGGCCGCGCCGCCTTGGCCGGGGTGGTCGGGTGGCTTGTCCAGGCTGGGGTGCGCACGGCATCGGGTGCTGCTGTGCTGGAAACAGCGGAGCTGTGAGCCTGCGGGGAAGCTGTGCAGGGGAAAGTGGATTTTCCCGCAGCAGTGCGCCGTGGCTGTGTTTGAAGTACAAATAACCAGCGCCGGGGTAGCTGCTGAGCACCACGGCCATGCAGTCTCTGATCGAGTTTCCCGAATCCTTGGAAACTTGCCTTTATTTTGTTTGGAAATTAGGTCCGTCAGTGTGTGTCCAGTCAAAACAGCTGGATTCTGAGGTATCTGATCCAAATGAATGATGAGCTATTTATTCTTGTTATGTCCACAACACTTTTTTCTTTTTTTTTAATCAGTAATTCCCTCAAAACAGATTGCCAGGAGCAACTTTTCTGCTTAGTCTGGAAGACAATGATCAAAATATTTAATGTGAGATGGCTAAAGTTTCTGGTATTGTTTTCCTCCAATTAGGGCTAAGGGCAACTTTTGTGATTAATTTTTAGAAGACATCAGTCTGGGTGTTTAAACTTGGATGGCTAAAGCTAAGGCTCTAAGCAGACAGATTATTAAGTGTATAGTTTCCTTGACCAAAGTGTGACAGAGGGTGAGCATAATATTATTGCTTTGTTTTTAGTATACACAGTTAATCTAGAAAGATTATTTATATTGCATCTTCAGCATAGGCTGCTATGGAATATTAAAGTCACCATTTCTTGTGATAGCATTTTGAGCATCAAGTTATCCTCTTAGAAGGAGCCTCTGGAATCGTTATTTTATTCTCCAGATAGCAGATTATAGTCTCCCTCAAACTGGAGGGAAAGTAAATGAAAACCCCAAGTGTATTCTGTAATAAGCCTATTGGTCTGCTAGCAGATAAAACTCGGCAACTTCTACCCATGAACATAATTTCTCCTCCCTCTCCTTTTTCTTAAAAACTGGCGCTTATTTTATGTCACACTTATCTGACAACGTTCAAAGGCAAAGAAGGGATAACAATGAGAACAAAGTAACAGGAGAGATTTGAAGAGGAGAACTGGGACAGAAAGAAACAAGCACTTCATTTAAATCAGTCTTATAGGAACAAACCATTCTGGGCAGGACTGAGCACTATTAATATCACCCTGGCCTCATGATAGAGTCATTGTTACAGCTTAAGATACATTTTCCTTTGTGATTGGTCTTTGTTTAAGCACACAAGTGCTTCTTGGAGACACTTTCAGTGAGACAGTGTGATGTGTAATTTATTATTTTTGCAGTACTTTTAGCTGAGAAGAGAATGGAGGAAAACACTTTAAAATCGGTAGTCACATTCATCTGTTTTCAACATCCTCCCTTATAGTATGGTATAAGCAGTCCTTAGCACATCAGTAAGTAACGAAATATATGTTACCAATCAGTATTTTAACTGCTTCCTGATAAGGTTAGTGATTCTTTTCCTTTTTCTTTTCAGTTCCTTGTGTTTAGTTTTCTAAGTATTTCACGTGCAGTCCTTCAGCTAAACATTTCTATTCTGGAAGCACTGCACTAGCCCACAGTTATCTTGACTAGCCAAGTGTTTGCTTAAACAGAATTGGGCAGACATCAATGATATTTTATGGTTGACTAAAAGAGCAAAGCAGAGATAGCCTGCAAGACCTACCCAAAAATCTCCGCATGAGATTGAAAAATGCTATTAATTAAAGGGGAAGCAGTGAGCTCCAAGAGTGGCTCCCAGGCAGGAATAACCCATGAGTCCCATACCTAGTGACATAAATAGGCCATGCTGATCAGTTTCAGCATGATCCGGCGAGTCCTTACTTTGTCCTGCTGCCAAGAAGTCATAATATCAAGCAGCCCTTGTGCCAGCACAGTCCTGTTTAGTTCCAGGATGTAGCCACAGATGGGAGGCACTCTTTAAGTGCTTTTGAGGCTCACAATTCTAAATTACTTTGCAGCATTTTCATAATAACAAATAAGGCTGCACACAGACTGCTGGTAGTGTAACTGGTAGCAAGGGAAGTAAATGAGTCCCTACCACCTCCTGATTGCAGGAAGAAAGTATACCTATATCTACGTGAGAAAAGCACTTTTTAAGAGACAGCGGCTGGCAGTGCAAGTCGCAGTTCTGGCCTTCTGTAGACTGGAAATATACATGCCTCAGTTCCTTGGATATCCAAAGAACAGCTCCAGAGCACATCCTTTCCACGTTGCCTGCATACCTTGCTTCCTTCTCTGCAGGGTTGGTAGACTCAGAAAATACCAGACTTGGGCTGGGTTACCATCTTAAGTCATTCCAGGTTTTGCAGGAGTTGCTGGTAGTTGGATAATACAAAAACTACTAGAAAAATAAAATACAAACCTCAGGTTTAGCTCATGGTTAGTAGAAGATACATGCTTAGTTGTTTTAGAGCATTTCAACTAACACCCTTAGGGAAGGCAAACAACCAGGGAACTGAGGGCTCAGTTTTTACATGACAACCCAAATCTCTGATAACATGCAGTTCTGGGTGTAAAAGTAAGTGGGAAAGCACACAGGAGAAAAATGGGGAGTCCTACGGTTAGATATGAGAAATCATATTTCTTCCTCTGTTCCTAGAGTTTAGGTAAGTTTGGCTGGTCAGCAACATTCAGCACCACTCAGAATTGACAGCAATCAATTTTTCTGTTAGATATAATAGAAAACAGCTTATACTGCTGTATTTAGTGCCTCTAAACATGTAGCAATATTTCGTGCTACAAGAAGTACCTTACATATGTTTCATACTTTATTTCTACTGTGAAAATGCCCATGTCTGCATCAAGACTGTGGTGGAATTTATTCTTTCAGGTATAAGTAAAAAATAGAAAGTGATAGCATCTGGCATTTGCAGGTAGATGACTTCTCAGTGTAGATTCAAGAGCATGAAGCCCCCTTTTTTTAAATTCATGTGTTAAAGAGTGTGTAGTTGCCTATCATTCAGGCTGATTTTGACAGATTTCTCAGAATCCTTTTCCATCTGCTTGCAGACAAGGAATGCAGCACATGCAAGCCCCTGTAAAACCTCCCTCAACTAATAGTTGTACACTGAACAATGTTGAGACACACCATGCTAGGTTAAGGGAGTAGAATTAGGTATTTTAACTGGCTGTTGGGTTATTTTTTCCCCTCCTGCAACTCAGCAAATCTGAAGTTTACAAGGCAGATGCAGAAAGGAAGAGAGAAATTACATGAAAACTGGCCATCAGTAGCAGGTTCTAGGGACAAGTGTTTAGTGCAGATACAAAACAGAAAACCCAAGACAGGTCAGGGAGCTATGATGGATAGGACAAAAAGATTTACTGTCATCTCTGCTTCTAAAGGAGATCAGAGAACACGTTCTCTAGCTCTTCTTTATTAAGAATATAGAAGAACAGAGGATTGTCTCTGTAATCCTCCTTTCAGTAGTGCTGTGTGCAGAAGTTAAAGAGTATGGACTGGTGCAAAAAGAGATAAAATAGCCTTTTCCTTGTGTGCAGGGAAGATGACAATATGTACAACTTGTTCAGAAGTAACATTTAAGCAAACAACCATGTTACTGTGATTTTATATCCTGACAGCTTTTTTCTTTTCATAATCAATAGCTGTGTATCTAGAAAGGTGCAGTACCAAGAACAGAGAGGGAGTACAAGTTTATAAATGCACTTCTGGTGCATGAGAATGTTGGAGATCACTCAAGTAAACAGAACTTCTTAGTTTCAAAGCTGCTGTTAGGAAAGTTCCAGGCAATTATCAGGTTAAACAGATCTTCAGTAATTTCTTTCTGTGATTTAATCTTAGAATAACCAATTGTTATTAATTTTGCAGGAAGTCTGTCCATAATTCATATAGGAGGGACTTGTGTTATCCCAACCTCTGGATCTCCTACTGTGTCTCTTTACGTATGTCTCTTATTCTTGTTTCACTCTAGCTTTAAAAAAAACCTGTTGAACTTATTATTAGCATAATAAAAAAATGGGATTGAAACCTATCTGGTGTCAAATGAGTATGAGTACTAATAATGAAAATAGTAACAGCTAGGTTAGGTTCCAAGTAGGAGCATGATAGGCACCAAGAGCAAGAAGAATTTAAATAGCTGTATACAAATCTAAACTCTTTAAAAAATCCTTTTTATTGATTCATTACCATACAAAATTTATTCAAATTACATCCATTTGAAGTGGTAAGATCACAGCTAGAGAACAGGTCATCCTTTAATAAATCTATTTACAAAACTCACCATAAAAGCTTTTTGTTGTTGTGTTTTGGGGGTTTTGTTTGTTTTTTTTATTATTGTTTTGTATTTTTTTTTTTTTTTTACAGTATTTTACAGAGGTTTATTTTGTGTTTTTTTAAACTAGCATACAATGCAAAGCTAAGGTAGGTTAGTATTTTGCCCACACACATTGGGACAAGTGTGTTAAATTTATACCAAAAAAAAAAAAAAAAAAAGAAAAAGATGGTCTGCATTAGTCTTCATTTTCTCTTCCTCACAAAAGTGCCCCTTTGTCTCGCAAGTCTTCATGCTCACACGACTTTTACTTTCCTCTTCTACAAGACTTTAAATACTACAATTTTATTTACAGATCCACATCTAAAAAAAAACTCTTAAAAAATTACAAACCAGCTAGAAAATATCCTGGCAGTGTTTACAAATTAATTCTATTGTACAAAACTGCTAGATAACTAAAGTGTGAGTTGAGAACATACATCAACTTAAATACAACTGCTCAATGACCTATGCACACATTTGTACATATAAACACACACTTAACACTGTTTAACAGTTCTTTGTGTTGCCCTTTATACATTTGTTATATTCCAAAACTCACACAGTCATACAGTTTTCTTATTAGTACTGTGACATCTTGCCTTTTCATGTGTGAGCTTTCATAGCAGCAACTCAATGGTACCAGAAAACCTGCATACATCATATTCTACTACAGTACAAATAGTACTAATTTTCTGAGTATGTCAGATAAGCACAACAGTAATGCAAACCAAAGGATTATATGGGCATCATCTAATCAACATTACATTAATTTAGCCCAGAACATGGCAACATATTTTACACTAAGAAAAAAAAATTATTTAAGACTTCTTAGAATTCCTCTCACGTTCAAAAAAATAAATATTGGTACTATACTATACTACCAAAGATCTTCAAAAAATAAATGCATTCAGTTGATGTGGTACTTACAGTTATGTACTTTGGAAAAAAATTAGTTCCATTTTGCTGGCGAAGAGAATTATAAAAAGCTGTAAGCAGAGGAAGCTAAACCCACTGAGATAAATCTGATATATTGAACAAACAAAGCTTGGCATAAGTGTTTTCCATAGAGGGAAAAACCCACAGTGCATCTCTAGTAGGCACTTAACACAAAGCCCCACTTAGTACCACAAAAATTTATGTACCAGTTCTAATGCACACTGGGGCAGTAAAATTGAACTGTGCATCTTCGTTCTAGTTAAAAAAAAAAAAAACAAAAAAACAAAACAGCCAACAAAAACTACTTCCACACGCGCACACACACAAGCATTTTTAAAAATCTGAGATTACTACGAGAAGTGGCAGAACTTTATACTTTTCAATATTTGCAATATACACCATATTTACAGTGTATTTTTTATTAAAAGCTCTTAAGGACATAAGTATTTGACCTCATAATGAGACATATACACAGCTCAAAATGAGCATTATGACAGCAATTTAAACATTCCCACAAGTAGCTGAAGAACCCCATTTCACGCTTTCTCATTACTTCATATTTATGTTCACTGCAGGTACAATCCATGTTGTGACACTCAAAAGACATGCATTCTCTGCAGAAGGCACGACCTGAAAATACTATTAGAAAATTGTTATTTAGGACTAAACCAGTTCGTTGAGCCCTTCTCCGTAAGCCCACTTGTCACCGTAAGCAGAGACTGGGGGAGTGTGAAGACAAAACATTTACGGTCACTTGCTTGCACTTGCTGACTCACAGGGCGCTGGAGCTGAGGGTCAAGGAGAAGGCCTTGATGTAAAAGCCATCACTTGTTGTTTATAGATTTTAGGGAGTATTTAACTAAAATACCAGCACTGTTTGAGAGCCTAGTTTATTTAATAATGCTATTTTATAGTAAGAAGGGGAAAACTCTGAATGATGGCAGGTTTTTTGATTCCATTAAAAACATGATTTAAACATGGACAGCATTTTAGAGAATCAGCTGTATATAAATTCATCCACCAGCGAAGGAAGCTTTTCTAAATCATAAGCATCAAAGAGGTCACTGATGCCTTCTTCTTCCCCAAGGCTCAGCAAATAATCTTCCTGAAGCAGAGGAGGCAACAAATTCACAAATGGTCCTTCAAAGTTTGAGGGAATTTGGTCCTCGGTCTGCTGTAGAAGGTTGGCTGGAGAAGCCAATGGAGAGATTGTTGCCATGTTTACTGAGCAGTCACCTTGTCCTGAGTTAGCAGAAACCACTTCTGTAAGGAGGGAGAGAAAAAAAATAAAGATAACACATTTCATCTCATTAGAAGTATCAGACACAGGTCAAAGTAGCCACTGAATAAAGGGCCTTTCATAAAGCATTATTTCAGCAAGAAATAGCCTCCATGCAGTTCCTAGCTTTGATATGTTTTGATATGTTACAAAAGGCTTTCTCAGAAATGCACATGTTGCTGTCACCACTGACTTTTCTACTAAAATTTTATTTTACAAGGTTTAAACAAATACTGGGGAGAGTGGGAGCAGGAGTGGAAATCAGGTGTAGTAAGAAATGCCCATTTTTTGGTGGAATTCAAGTCAAAGTGAAAACTTTCTAGGGAAGAGATGTCATCAGTGATATTATGTCACTGTGTAGCTGCATATGCCCATACACAGGGATTTCTCCCTCTTGTGTCAAGGTGAATCGTTGCTGCTACTGCCCTATTTGAAAATACAAAAGGAACAAAATTGTTTCTTTTTCAATATTGCATAAACTTTGGTTACACATGATATGGAAACAGGAAGCTTGTTTTAAACAACTGATGAGAATAGATTTCCCACTAGGTAAACCAGAAAGGCAGTGTAAAATCAACACCTCAGCTTTTCACTTCTTCGAAAAATAAAGCCAAAAATTAAAAGCTGGATATCTGAAGTTCTAAATGAAATCCTGAATGAGATTATGAAGGATGGCCATTAGCATTACAAAGATATAAGCTTACCTTTGGAAATGGTTTTGGAAATATTCCCATTGTGGTCCTGACTATAGGTTTTCATTGGACTGAGGGCATCGTTTTCCTCTGGGCATAGGTAAACTTCAATAGGTCCTTGAGTACTAGATAAATGTATCAATGCACTCTGCTAAAAAAACCAAAACCCACCAAACATCAGTTAGGTGTTATACCGATGGACACAACAGAATATTGACAATACGGAGTGAATTCTTACTGGGTTATGTTAGAATATACTTTTTATTGATCAAAAGAACCTGAAGTACCCCATGCATTTTTTTTTTCTGAAGATGTGAAAGACTTGGTTGATATAGACTGGAAGAGAACGTGAAAACTTCTCCCACTGTCTCTAATGCACAGATCTCAGAATCCCACCATTTTATATGCTGTATCATAACCAGAGAGGTGTAAAGGACTGAGTTTCTAACATTTTCTTACCACAATAACCTGGAGCATTCTGATGGAATGGAACTATAGGATGAAAGTCACAGCTTCACTCATAACGATATTATTAGATCTATTTGTGTAAATGTTTCTGCTTTAAAAGGCTGCCAAAACATCTTTCCCACTCCTGCAATGACTTTCAGCGCTTATTCATGCTGGACTTTAATAGCTATGTGCTGTTTCCCTGTTTATCAGCGAAGTTTTTCCAAGTAACAAAAAAAGAACAACAGATGACATTTTCTTCACCCAAACTTACTTATGTAAGTCCTTCTGCCCCCTCAAGGCAGCAATTCTGATGGTGGTTCTGAATAACAGGAACTCACAATTCCCCATAAGTTACATTTTCTTAACTTTGATGCACTGATGCAACAAAACAAGATGACATATATAGACATTGAGCATCTGCAAAGTTCTGTGTTATGACGGAAAAATCATAGATGACTAGTTAAAAATAAACCTGCTCCATCTGTATTGAATGAATAGTTTTAAAAAGCATGAACACAGGCCTTATATACCTCTTTGCAGACTTGTTTCAAATACATTTTATTGTGCCCTTTGACACAATAATTCAGAAGTCCTCATACTATTTGCATTCTGGCAGTTACGTAACGTAATATACAGCATTTATAAATACAGAGAACAACTAAACAGGGATGCCCTAGAGCAAAGAAAACATTTAAGTGTGCTTAGGGCAGTGCTTTAGATAATTAGAAAAAAAGGAGATGGAAAGAGCAGGAGTTGGAGAAGGTACTGTTGAGTGACTGGGGCATGTAAAAAAGACACCTAACTGTAACTGCAAATGAGAGAAAGAAATAGAATTTTACTGCCTGAAGCTGTAAATGAAATAAGTTTAGAGGATGAGAGAAGGCTAGGCACTAATTTTAATGATTGTGTGCCCGATCTCACTGAATTAAAAATAAAAATAAAAATCAAAGCATAATGCCTCGGGGAAAGAAACAGGAAAGCAAGCAACGATAACAGTGTGTATTTATAGATACTGATAAAAGACATCCCTTCCTCATTGTAGCAAAATGATTTATTCTTCTAAAACCTGCACTCAGGTTCAAAGGGGAAATCAGGGGCAAAGGCAGAAAACAAAATATCCAAAATAAATAAAAAAAAAAAAAGAAGAAAAAAAAAAGGAAATCGTTAGGATAATGAGCCTAAGCAAGTGAAGAATAATTTTCGGAAAACAAACAACTGGTAAGGATGAAGGAATAATGCAGAAGTATGAACACAACACATAAGAGTTTGGGGGTTAACCCCATCTCTAATTACTTATTGAGTGAAGAAATCAGGTACACTTTTTGAATCTCTAAAGCAGTGGTTTGTACAAATTACTTAAGTTTGCCCAACATACTTGCGTCTGTCATAACAACTGGGAACTGTAAAGCAGCACACTTTTGCCACCAAGAGATCAAATCCCAAGAGTAGCTGAACCATGTGGCTCATAAACCATGAGAGGAATGAAGAAAAGTAAAGCTACTCCCTGAGGATATCTTCAAAGAAAAGCCACCTGAAGAATTTTTTCTGTTCAACTGTGGCATAGGTAAAAGAAGCAGCTAAGTTACCCCAGACATCTAACGTGAGATAAGGAAAAGAAACAAAGTGAGGGTGAAAAAGTGAGTCAGGCATCTCATCCACAAAAAAAGCAAGCCCTCAAAGAAAGAGACAAAATGTGGCTTGAGTAGCAATGGGCAACAGAAGAGGGATACAGATGAACACAGCTTCAGAAATAGAAGTACTTACAGTAACATAAGAAAGGAAATCCCCACCTCCTTCAGACCTCACAATAGCAAAGCACACTAGCACAATGTACAACATTTTACAGAAATGTATAACATCAGTGTCAGTGAAGCAAAGATGATGATGGAAGAAGGACGGGCAAGAATGGATTCTAGGAGTAAACCACAAGTTTCTACAATAACTGTAATACTTCAGGAAAAAATCCTATATGAAAACATGTTGCAATAAATTAGGATATCAGTCTTGAGAGTCAGAAGGTGCATAAGGCATCCAGTTATACGTGCACTTTATGAATAAAACTACATGAAGTGCTGGGGGGGAAAGAGCTGAATCTCTTAAGAGAAAGATTTTACATGGCTGAAAAGAGGAAATCTCGATTGTTAAGGAAGAACTCTTCTTTCATATGAAATATGGCAGAAGAGAATATCTGTAAATAGTGTGGATTACTCTGAAGGAAAGCTGGAATTAAGAGGAACAAATAATGACTGCCCTGTGCAAATTGATTTTAAAAGTTACATTTCCTTTTTATAAAAAAAACCCAAAAACAACAAAAAAACCCTCAACCAAAACTGCCCCCCCCCAAAAGACAAAACAAAACCAACAACTAAAATAACCACACAACAACAAAACGCAACAAAACCCCAACATCCCTAAGTTTGTAAAATAGATGAACATAGACTGTATGCCAATATAACCCAACTTGAGCAGCAGTTACTGCAGTAAGGCTCACAATACACTTGCTCCATATACACAAATGTTATATTTAAGCTGTCAGGAATCATCAGGCTCTCCTTACCTCCACTGGGTCAGGCACTTCAAGTCTTGTTTCTGGAGGAGCTTTTACAACTATAACAGTTTGGTCTTTAAGGCCACTAATTTTTCTAATATCTTGGTACGTCACATAAGCTAATGTAATCAGTGTTAAGGAATTTTCCAACCCGGGTTACAACATATTCAGACTATTAGAAGAGGCAGAAGTCTTTCAATTATTTTTCCATTTTCTCTACATTGCTCTTACCCCAGAGTTCTCTATCACCTATGCTGGTTGTGAGTGCAGTTAAACTGTGTGACAACTTTAGTCTAACAGCTGGAGCCACTACCTAGGGACAGAAGGGATTCTCTATGCTGAGTACTTCTCTCTTCTCCTTTACACAAATAAGGCTACATAAGCAAACCTCAACAACCTGAAATTACTTACAGACTGCGCAAAATTCTTTACACACTTGCTATCAAAAGGCAGAGAACTGGTAATCACAGGAAAAAAATGTAAAGGAATTTTCAGTTGCATGATATAGATGCACATACACAATATATTCTTGAGGTCATCCACAAAATCACTATTTCAGTTTTCATTTTAGGGGCTACTGTAAACATTTATACAACATATAAAACATAAACAATTTATACAGCATTCATATATATATAACTATATAATACATACAATTATTTCAAAAACCTGTTTAAAC
Source organism: Lathamus discolor (assembly GCF_037157495.1). Taxonomy (NCBI): domain Eukaryota; kingdom Metazoa; phylum Chordata; class Aves; order Psittaciformes; family Psittacidae; genus Lathamus; species Lathamus discolor. Next base: position 64,695,589 of record NC_088885.1, read on the forward strand.
AATTAAATAACTTGACAGTGCAAAAGGTTGGTTTCTGCCTAAGTGTGGAGGGAAAATGAATATTTTGCTGATCAACATAAATTTGTAGTGTTTTTGTGGGTTACCGCATGGTGGTACCTCACATACTGATCGGTGTAACCAAGATGTCACAGTGCTTTTAGTCATGAAAGTAACTAAAATGACCACAACTACATGCAAGTGCTTCCAGCGTTTTAGTTTCTTTATCTGTGAGATATCTACCATAATGTTTATGCCATGCAAATAAAAAGCCTGATTTATTATTATACTTCTTGGGGGTTTAAGTGCGAACCATTTTGGTAAATGTGTACTGTTACTATGCAATACAGCAAGACTGACTGCCCAAGCAAAAAGCACCAATACATCTCACATCTAACTTGGACCAAACAGGTCAAGAGGCAAAACCACAGGTGAGCTTTTACCCAAACAGCTTTCATCAAGGCTTTTACCATTCCTTTAGTGAGATTTAGTAAGGTTTGCAAAGACAGAATACTAATTACAGCAACAGTGGCTGTCACTATACAAACAAAGGAAAGGATTGCATGGTTTTCAAATAAAACAACAATCTTCATTGCTGTAGCTGAAGGCTCCCCATGCTAATGCTGGGCATATCCCCAGCCATTCAAGGTAGCAATCGTTCACTCTGATTCCGTTTGTAAGGGAGATGAGAGAGCACATTACCTAACAGTAAGAAAGAAAAAACCTTCAAAAGCAGAAACTTCATCTTCAGTAACTAGGCAAAGGAAGAAGTTTCTCAGCTCCATGAGCATTCAGCATGTCATCTCATGTCAGTGTTCAGTGAGGTGAGCAGAAGACAGTACTAGGACACATTCAGAAGGTTTCACACTTCTGCATTCCTTCCTCAATACTCACTAGAATTACCTGTAAACTTCAAGTCACAAAAGGATTTGGGGAACACACTCTCCTAAATCCAAAAGTATGAGGCCAACACACTAACGCTAATCCCTCCTCTCCATGGGAGCCACCAATGGCAGAGCACAGATCTCTATCACAGGAACCAGCACTATAAAAAAAATATAGAATCGTAATGCTCAGTTTTGTCTTGCTTAAATCTCTTCATGGATCAAGCTCTTAGCTGAAGGCAGTGCTGAGCCACTCCCTATGCCATTTGGTGATCTCTGCTTACATCTCAAGATGGGTATGAAAGCTAGTCAAAAGACAATATTTACATAGTTCACATACTTTTTACTGACACTCCCATAGTATTTTCTATCCTTCAGGACAGAGAGTAAGTCCACCTTATTTAGGTGCTCTTTAAGAACTACTCATTACGTAAAGTAATAAAAGATTTCACATCAGCATTTAATAAAATGCTTTCTTCTGTTGCCAATAGGTGGGAAATCTAGTAAAAATGAGAAATGGTTAATTACAAGGGGTATTAACAGCCAAATCATCCTAAGTCGTCTGAACCATATGCAATTGAGCAATGCTTTTACATTAAACCAGTCCAAAATCAATGTTTCATGAGTTCTCAAAATGTCTAGGATATTCTATTCTATTCTAGATTCTCTAACCAGAGGAATCTGAAGATTTGTTGCAAGTTTCAGACTAAACTTATCTCTGTGCCTGTAATGCATATACACATCACTTTGAAATTAAAATTAAAAAGTAATGAGTACACAGACAGCTGCTACCTCAGCAAAGTCTTTGTCTGCACGCCTTTACAATTGCTGCACACCTAGGCACAAGGTTTGCTCTAGGATCACAGTAGTTGAAAAAGCGCAGAGTTGTTGGATGTTTTCACTCGATCAGCTAGATTCTTGGTTCTGCTCTACATGAACGTGGATGTTAATGGGCCCCTTCATATGCCACCTTTTCTTTTTTCCTTTGTGTTTGGGACATTCCAGAAGCAGTACAGGAGCAAATGGCTTAAGTCACTTCTATATAGAACTACATTAAAACCCGTTAGTCAACTTGAAATTTCTAATGTTTTGTATCACATCACATAGAGGAATTCTCCAAGTATTACGTCACAAGACACACCAAGGAGACTGGCCAGCTTTGAGGTTTTGGGAAAAGGATATCTCTGATTCTCTGAGTCCTCCGTTAGCAGCTTGAGGTCGAGGGTGCAGCTTTGGATTAGCTCATCCAGTTTCTTCTCTTCCTGAGTCAGTTCGGTCACCTCCTTTGCGAGGCCTTGACGCTGTGCCAGCATGCCACCATCTTCTGACAGACTGCAGCCCCTATGGGTAACAAAGGGGGAAGACATTCTTTCAGCATTTGTAAAACTTGACCCCACACTAGGGGAAAGGGAAGAGGCAGGGTTTTGCACTCCAGATCAAGTTCTTAGCCCTTCCTCCCTAAACCTGTCCATAAAGAGTCAAAAAAGAATGCTTTCCAAAAAAAAGCATCTTTTTATCATGACAACACATTTTGGAAACGCCACTAGATGGAAGAATTGAATATTTCTAAGCACTTCCAAAACCTTGTTTCTAGCTACCCTCTAACCACATCCTGAAGACTACCAAGGAAAGCAGTAAGTAGAGATGCATACCCAAAATCTTACTCCACTTGCAGAACCAAATGAGTTAATCCAGTATTCAGACAAAACGCTAATTTCTAATTTCCCTGACAAACACTATTTATACACTGAAAACCTGTCTTAACAGAAAAACAAAGCTATTTCCTGAGGGAAGGCCTTTCGGATGATTGCTTGGAGCTCAGTTCTGGCAAGTGGGAGAAGAAAGACACCACTGCACTGTGACAGTGAAATCAGCCAGCAGGAACAGAAAAGGATAATGAATACTCACATCCACTGAATATTGTTTTTGGATTTTTTCTTAATGAGATGGATGCCTTCCAGTACATTGGTGATATCGTAAATCCTCCTTTTTTGCACCTTGAGGACCTCTGCTGCTCTGTTCAAATCTAAGACCCCATCAGGAGATTGGCTCAGCAACTGAATGAACTTCTTTGTAAGAAGGCCAAGTGATGTATCATACCGAGTCTTTTCTGAAGGAGATTTTGGAGCTTAGAAATAAAGAGAAAAAAAAAAAAAAAATCAGTTTTCCTCATTTTGGTTCTGAAAGCAGCATCCAGAAGTGAGAGGATATAGTTGATTCTATGATTCTATATTACAGTTATTTCTTTCATTTTTACTGAAGAAATCTCTCAAACATCTGCGCTAAGACACAATTTACTACTGGGTATTTATTTGTATTTCAAGATGTACTTTTCCAAAAGCCACAGGTACATGAGCAAATAAAACATTTTTTTTAATGCAAATACTTCCATTAGTCTGGCTTATACATATAGCAATACTTTACTTAGGCTTTCACTATGTGAATTCTTAATAGTATTTTTAGTACATATTTATTCTGGCAGCAATACCAAAAATTCCCCTATGACACTCCTTCATCAGGCTGATAGCCAGCTTTCATCAGGGTTTGATTTTCCCCTCTTGTAAGATAAGTGTTTCACATGCAATTAAGCAGGACTTAGGTGTACTTCAGTGGGTGAACACAATGACAGATTCCATCAGTGCCAGACTCCACAGCTTACAGAAAATTCAAGTGAGTTATTGGAGACTGATATAATTTATAATTATCATTTCCTCATAACCAAACAGTGCTCCAACTGGGCAGAAGTATCCACTTCTTCCAAATTAGAAGCCAACAAAGGGCTTGGATCTTACTAAACAACTTGCTGATTTCATGCACAAATGTAGCATCTATGCACTTAAGAGATGCTCTTTTAAGAGTTTAAACACTTAGAATAATTTCTAATTCTAAGTTTTCAAGGCCTTTGTGTCAAGGGAAATGAGCCAGCCATTATTAGAAGCCTACCTATTAGAAGCTGGTACATCTCAAACCTTTCGTTCGCTTCAAGTATTATGCGGGTTGGATCTCAGGCTATCTGGTGGTCATTTTCATGTTTTCAAGGTTCAGGCTCCACACTCAATTGCATAAATCAGTCAAAAATGAAATCCTAACCTGAAAGCAAACCTTCAGACTACTCTGAAATATTTTGAAGAATAAGACAGCTTTTCAATGAAAAACAAACCTGTTTGCAAAGAGAAACAGCTACTTGTATCTCAGTCTTTGGTAGATTCAGGGCTTGTCTGCATTAGGAAATGGAGGAATATTATTACCACTTAGGTGACCTTGTGAATTTAGAGCATGGTGGTTTCTGTTTGCTTGTTTTTCTTTTGAGTTTGGAAAAGAATAAGAGGATCAGAGTGTTAAGGGCAAGAGGCTACTTGACCCCCATCTAAAATGGCACATGCTCCTCCTGGTTGTGAACCAAGAAATTCTCTGTTCAGACGTATCAACACTGCAGCAGCATCCTGTGCTTCAAATGGTACAGAACTTCTGTAAGGATACATTTAAACTTAAAATGGGCTTCACTTAGCGTAATGAAGTTTAGTTTAATTTAAACAACTGTGGCTGTTTAACTTGTCTGCTTTATGTTTTTATCTTAACTAATTTCACTTTTCCTAATTGCCTCAATATAAACAAGCAGTTTGACTGGAGAGGAGGGACAAGTACTTACCCCTTTCCTCACATCTCTTGCTCTGTCATCACTGCCACTGCTGCCTCAGTCCTCCCTGTTCACCTCCCTCTGCAAACCCAATTCTCCTCCTGAAACCCTCTAAACAAGATGGCAAGGCTGCAACCTGCAACTCTTGTTGCAAGGAACCTACTGCCTGAAGCAATACAGATGTGCAGAAATTAATACTTGCAGCAACTAAGCAGTGGCAGTAATAATCTAGTATTACTGCAGGAAGAGAAGGCAGCTCAAAGCCCACAAAAAGCATTTTGCATACACAGCTATGTCTCTTTACAAATCCCTGCCTGGGGGAAGAAGTCCTGCCAATCAGCTGCTGGAACTTCAGCACAGAAGGAGAAGGCTGGCCTGATTAGCCTTACCTAATAACCATGTGTCTGAACCCACCATTCTACCTTCACTCCTCAGCATCTACCTCTCCTAAGAATCCCCAACTTCACGTCCTTAGCTGAAGAGAAAATCCTGGACAGAGAGGCTGAAGGCTGCCTGGCAGGCAGAACAGACCTAGCAGCCACGAGCTTCTGCAGCCTCTCAGCAGGTCTGCCCCAACCATTGCACACTAACACATTGCCCACTGCCTGGCTATGGAATTGAGTAAGATGTATGCTCATGCATGTGAGGACAGCAATAAACACACTTTTAGCTATGTAATGCAGCCTGTTGTACTGTTTTGCTCTGGTCTCAAGCTAATAAAACAAAACAACCAGTAACATACAGTGTGTTACCAGTTTCCTTACTTTTTGGACTATCTGGACTTCTTGTTGCAGCTCTTCCTTTCCCCTTTGGAGTCTTTAGTCCTTCAGCAAGATACTGGTGGCCACTTTCTCCTAGCTCTAGCCTTCGTTTTGCCTGTTAAAAAGAAAATAGTGTTATTTTTAAATCAATGGATTCTGAAGAAACGTATTTCACTTTATCAAACACAATATTGAGGCTACACGGCAGGCAGAGAGCAGTGAACTTTTCACAGCAGGGTATCAGCACAGGTTCATTCCCCATATTCATTACAATGGAATCTGAATATTTACTGGAATTTTAAGGTAGACTTAAAATAGATAACCCTCAAAGGCTAGGCTGATGGGTGGTTTGTTTGAAAATTCAGCATTTTTTACTAATTTGCAAAGCTGAGTGACAGTTTCATGGTCTGCTTCAGCCTAGTTTGGACCTTTTTAAATACATGAAAGATTTCTAACCTCACTTCAGAGCATTGCAGTTAAGAAAAACAAAGTGAATCTCTCAAGCACATGCATGGATGCACCCAAAAAAGCTATTGCTTTTGAAAAACTCCTTATATACATACAAGTTTGTGCACAGGTAGTGTTATTGCAAGTTATGTTTTAAATTCACCATTTGAAAGGATGGCTTTGAGAGGACCAGTAGCTTCCACTGTTATAAACTTTCCATCAACGAAATAAGAGACATGACATCAAGAGTAACACTGGATGACTGTTCTCCTTCGCTTCTCAGCATTTTTTGTCCTCACTGAAAGCACAAGCACTACATTTATGTCACATAAGCTAGCAGGTTTGCATTAAAGCTGCCTATATAAAAGCAAGGTGAAACAAAAGTAGTATTAGAAAGATGATGCCTGAAAATCAGCTAAATGTTGCATTCAGCTCAAAGGAAAGCTGTGTACATCTTGAATAACAAAAATGAATGAAACTGTTAAACTATGCAACACACAAACTGCAACAAAACACACCACCAATATGAATATTGTTCCTAGGCAGAAATACAATCTGCTATCTTTGGAAACAATTCTATACCCTGCCATGCTGCTCAGGTTACTGAAATAAAAACTGGGGATATTTGTTATCCTGACAATAGAAAGAACACTACCAGGGCTGACAAAGGAAAACTAAGAAAAAAAGTTTTACATCTAATGAAGTTTAGTCAAATAACTGTCTTGGAAGAATGCTGTTTATTTCATTAGGTAGACTAATTCAGAGTACTTTATTTGCTTGCTCTTTAGGCTTGCCCCAAAAGGGTGGGTCATATTCTGTTCCACCATATTCAACTCTGCTGTGGAGCTGTAGACAGGTATTTCTGTATTTACAGATTTAGCTTGTGTGTTTTATTTTGGGTCTGTGATCAACAGAAGGCTCTAAAATTAATGTATATTCATTTATTTATAGTGGACAACTGACATCTTTGTATTGGACTCCATTTGCAAACCTCAAACTTATTAAAAGCCAAGTTAAAGCACATGAAAACATAAACCCCACAGTGTAACAGCAAGCACAGAGTGCTCAAGCCATTCTTTATATTTTGTGTGAAGGGGCAAGGCACTAATTCATCAGTGACAGGGCAGAACTGAACTAACTGCATCCTTCTAACCAACACAGGTACTGCACTCCCAGCAGCCCATGGGAGGCAGATTCTAATAGCTTAAAACAGGGCTGCTCCTCTCCCTGAGACATTGTCTCTGTAATCCAAGGACACAGATTTTAAAAAGGTCAACTGTTAACAAAAGCATCCAGCTAATATGTTTAGCCAACGTAATTGGATTAAATTAAGATTACAGCTATTCCACAGGGAGAAATACATTTCACACTTTTTTAAGCAAGTGTTTTTCCACCCTGAGAACTATCCTAGAAAAGGAAGGAGGGGTGAAAAGGGAACAGTTCAGGGCGTGGGAAGACTAGGCCAAAGGGATACAATTAAAGATAAAAGAGAATCTCAAAACCAGGTGTGAGAAGGAGGGGAAATGCTAAAGACTTAAATCCAGAGATTTGCAGCAGCTCTCTCCATCAGATGAGAAATTTAGTTTTGGACTACGCATCAAAACTTCTTGTCTCAACTTGTTAGTGAGACACAACCAACGGTATTTTGCCCCTATTTTTGTGGTTAAACACAACTTTCTCCTGTGAACTTCAAATAATCAGGTTTGGTAGTGTAAGACCATAAACAGCATCCTTTGGCTGTGCATAGCAGCACAAGCCTGTGTGTGCTGGAAGATGTTACAAACAACACACTCCTATTGGTCTCGCCAGCATATTGTACCTATGAGCAGCACAGGACTATTGACTGGCACCTGGAAAAATAACACATGATAGAGCTAAAGGTAGTTATTTTGTAGGACACAAAGCATATGGAAAGCCTGAGAGAGATCAGAGCGAGGTATTTTAGAAGAGTTTAAAAGAGCTTGGTGAAGTCACCAAGAGGCAATTTTAGCAAACCCTGGGGAATGTTTAATTTCTGGCCAGATGTTACACGTCACTTGGCAAGTGCTCTCTTCCCCTTCCTGTTTTACAAACTTCATAACTGATAAGATGCAGGACTGAAGTGGAATATTCTCTCAAATACTTCTTCCTTGGCAAAAGGTTTTCTAGTGTCTTTTCCTTTGCATTAGAAATCCTGGGTAACTCCCAGAAGTGTCTCTCTCCCAGATCTCCAAAATTACTCACGGTGCTTCCTGACATCAGACTTCCCTTCAGAAATCTCAAGATCTGTGTTCAGCAATCATCAGAATCAGTGACCCTTAAAAAAAATAATCTTGGTTTGCATAACTTACTTCTGCTACTCTATACTCACTGTTTGCACTATTTGTACAAATTTGTATTGTTTACAAACTTAGTTGCATTGTTTCAGCAATCACAGCATGCAGAATCTCCTCAGTACATGGGACCTGCTAAGACACAGAAAGTCAAAGGACACCAGCACAAAGCTTCCCAGCAACCGGGGAAGATGGGAAGCATAGGGAGCAAGAACTTCTCAGTGACATGAAACTTGAGTGCAATAAATGGAAGATAGATTCCTCAAGGGGATTGTGAAAGGAACACAAAATACATGCAGAACTGGACAAGTAAAGCCACAAATACATACATCCAGTAAGAAACATAGAAGTAACAGGAAAGCATTCCATTGAGGTAAACCAGGCGCCTACCTAACCCCTTGCTGGAGACAAAAAATGTGGCATCAACTGTTTTGACCCAATTTTCTCTTCCAAAACTATGAGCAATTCCTGACATAGATACAACTACAGATTCATTGTTCAGTGCAGATCACTAAAACCAGGTGGCACCTCGACTCTGATGTTGTTACGACCTTTAAGCTTTTTAGCTTCAATCCTTTTTATTAAAAAGGATAAAAATAAAAAAAGGAAAAAAAAAAAAGAAGAAACGAACACAGCTACCACAATTAACAGCAGAGGCAAACCCACAAAAATGCCTTCATAAGAATACTTGTCTCCGTAGGAAAATAGTTTAAAAACTCCTAGGATAAGCTAAGTATTTTCAAGTAGGAGGGACCTGATGCAATTCACTTTACAATACTCAGTCTCAGGGATTATTAAGTTTTAAGAAGAGGTTGGAGGCAGGTACGCTTTTGGAAAACTAGGGAAAGAGCTGATGTGTTTTTCATGAATTGGAAATAGGGATGGAAAAGATGCAAATTAGAAATTACAGCCTATTCCCCTTAATGGGCTGCTTTCACTTCACTGCTACAGGGGCCTAAGAGGTCACTGCTACCACCTCTTCTACACCCTGCCCTGCATCCCTGCACTCTCCCTGCTCCCCTGGTGTGGGCAGCACCAGACTGATGGTCTGCATCAGACCAGCCACGGAGCTGGATCAAGAGGTCACAACCAGCACAAACCTAGTCTTCCAAAACAGGAGTGAGTTTTCTGCAGGATTATCCCTTGTGGTTGACTTCTATGCACAAAGAGCTACTGAGTGGGAGCCATGGGGCATCCCTCACGTTCCTAGGGGCATCTGCTCGGTGTTCAAGTGACTCTGCCTCCCTGTCACACAGCAATCAACTTCAGTTGTTGGGGAAAGAAACTGACACCAATTAAATAGGAAAAACAAAGGTCAGTGTTACCTTCTAAGAGCTTAAAAGATAGCACAGTGCTAAGTATTAAAGTAATAGCCAGCATGGGGTTTGGTTGAGATAGTAGAGAGGGAAGTGCTGTGGTGAGGACAGCCAGCACCAGTTTCTGAGGACTGCACCATGTCACACCAAAGCTTCATTTTCTACAAGCCTTATATTTCCAGGTTTGAGGAAAGAAGCAGCAAGACATCCTCTAATTCTTTCCACTGATAAAATCATTGAGCAGAACTTTGCCAAACTATGTGCACTGAAATTTTTCCTGCTAGATGTCTCTCTCAGCTTTATTACTGGACGCGAGACAATTGCACTGTTCACAAGAGACAGACCTAAGAAAAACTACATTATCTGTGCTACCTTCTGAAAACCCCTTGTCTGAAATATTCCTGCACCCATTATGCTTTAGCAGGCATGCAAAACTTGACAGAAGGATCATCTGAGTTCGACATATTCTATTCCCTGAAAATCCCAAATTTAAAAACCCTTGGAAAAGCTCAGTCAGTACATTTTCATTATTAACATTAAGAGCCAAATTCCATTTCTAACTGCAAGCACCACAGCTCTTGGGCCTGCCCAGGCTATGCATATGCCATCTCCTGGAAGGTCTGAGACAGATGCAAGTCCCTTATTCCCCTAGCAGGCATTCAGGGTATATTAGAGCAGTAGCACTCTGATTTAAATACAAAGGGACAAAAGTTTAACTTGGAATGAGAGCAAAAGTAACCTGGGACAAAGCCTGCTTAGATGGCAACGGAAGATAAAATAACTTATTCCAAAAAGAAACCGGGATGAGGAGCTGGAAAGAAACTGCAGTTTAAGGTTGACTGGGCAGGAAAAACAGGAAGATTGGAAATAAGCAAGCATAGCAAGGAGTAAATTGTGTGTATTAAGTGATAGCTAAGAGTGAACTAAGCAGCAAGCCAAAAAAATGTGCCTTAGCGCTCAGCTGTGTTTCCATCTGTGTCTCAGGGCATGGACTATGCTGAGCAAGTTAAGCTAGGGCAGATGACTAAGCCTGGCATAGTCTCTAGAAGATATTACAATTGCTAGGGGCAGATAAAATAGCAGCTTTTCTGTATGTCACCATAATGCTGATACTACTGGGGAGGGGATGCAAAACTATCCGGGGAACACAGATAAATTTTGACCGCAGCAAGGAAGCTGTAGCACAGACACTTTACCAATCCCCATACACTTTCCATAGGCTTTCTTCCACATCTTCAAAATTAAACAGTCACTTAAAACTACACTTTAAAAGCTGAGGTTCCGAGGCAGGAAAGCTGTTCCAGAGGTCAGGAGGTACAGAGAAGAAAGCAAACATCTTATGTGAAAGGGTAAATTAAGCTGGAGCTTGATAAGGAAGGAACACAAGAGAAGCAGCAAGGAAAGACACCTTGGGGTGAATGCACAGAAATATTCATATGCTCAGGAGTTGCAGGCTTCTTATTTTGCCCAAATGATCAACTCTGGTACATGGAGAGCTCCAAGTACCTACCAGAGGGCTGCACCCAGTGGAGGGCATGGCAAACACTACAGCTACCACCAGGAGAGGCTGAAAAATGGGGAGAGGTGCCGAGAAGAGAGGTAAGGAGCTCTCAGCAAGGAAGGGGCTGAGCTCTGCAGGTGAGCTTACAAGTGACGAAACACCTGAAGTCAGAAAAAAGATGCAAGGGGACCACCAGAGTCCCTGCCTTTGGACTCCTAGTGACAACTCCTCATTTCATACCTATTTCTGTCAAGCAGTGAGGAGATTAGCTTGCAGTTCAAATTCCTGGAAGGGAGAGGGGTGTCAGTTTTCCATGAAGAAATATTTACCCCAATCTACACACAGATACCAGTATTTTGTACCATTGTACCCTTGGTTTCAGTAGTTAATTCCAACAGTATAAAACCATTGAAAGGGAATTTAAGAAAAAAACAGTGAGATAAAGAAATAGCTGGGAACTAAACTACTTGCACATAAAAGAAAACAAACTATATCCTTACAAGGGGAGTTCTAAAAGTCCTCTCAACTCATCCCAAAAATATTACTTCTCTTTTCCAAAGCCTGCATTCCCATACTACCCTACAGAGGGGAATGGCACACTTCAATGAAAACATGACCTCAAAATTAAGTTTTACACGTAACCCATTCATTAGATTGGGGTAAAAGCATATAAAAAAACCCCCACAGAAATAGTGCCTTGAAAATTGAAGACATGGTAAAACCAACACAGGGAAGAACAGGAGTCTGAAATATCAGTACTTATTAATCAGGATTATTACTTGAGTGACAAGCAGCTGGTATTTAAAGTAACATTTAAGGATGCATTTTAAAGCAAATGACAAAACAGCTAACAGAAATCAATCTACTCCAACACAAAAGCCCCACATTTTCTTCTCAGAAAATGGCAACTGTATTAAAAAGAGGACAAAAAGATCCTTTCCACTATACCAATTTGTGTTTCCTAAACCATCATCTTATTTTTCAGCTTTTCAGGTATCAGCTTATTATAGTTTTGACAGAGGGCAATTCTTCTCTAGCTCCTATATTGAAATTATTCATTCAGCTACAGTAAAGTTGTTTGGCTTTAATGTAGATCATATTAGAAGAAAATCCCCTTTGAATGTCTTAATCAGGTTTATAATTCAACACAAGGCACCTCACAATTACCAAATTGAACTAAATTCTGATCGTCTGCAGCCCCTCCTCATTAGGTTTTTGACCCTGAAAGCCAAAGGCTGACTGTTATTCTGGTGAAGCTCTTTCAAGGCCTAATTAAACCGTACTATTTCCATTGGTTTTCCGTTTTCACAATTCCCTCAGAAGCATCAGGAGTGTCAAGGAAGCCATGAACCGTAAGTACTTAAATATCAAACCACAAGACTTATATTTGGCTCAAAAAAAAAAAAAAAAAAAAAAAAAGTTAAAATGTGGATGGCCAAGCTGCAGTGGGAGATTCTTGTTTGAAAGCAGGACCCAAACAGAGAAACCTGGCAATGGCTTTCGCTTCCCAGGTTGAATATGCTGAAAGCAGCAATGCAAGCGTCAGGAGTGCCTCCCAGTTGTTACTGCAGAACATCACACAATGTTTCAGTAGTTAATTCTGACGGTATAAAACCACTGAAAGGGGATTTAAGAAAAGAACAGGGAGATAAAGAAATAGCTGGGAATTAAACTACTTGTTGTAAAAGAAAATAAACTTTTCTAACACCCACTGAAAGGAATACATTATCTTTCAGGTATGCTCAACTGTTAGAGCATGGATAGCTAGCTCCTGTGTTAGTTGCACTGTGCACTGACGCCCTTCACCTCACCCCAGCGTGGCAATTCACACTTCTCTCACCTTGGTCCTGTCCGAACAGAAGAACATGTTTATCTGCTTTTAAATGAAACACAGTGACGTGAACAGATCCCAGCAAGCAGCGTAACGTAGCAATGAAAAATGGTGGTTTCTTCTTAGACCTATGGCAGATCATTTTTACTGAAGGAGGATTATAATCTCACGGTACTAACTGCCTTTCATTTTTATTCAGATAACTTGTGGGGAGCTGACCTGCCAGAAGGTCAGAGTATCCTAGAGCCACCACTGTTAGCATAACTCAGCCACTGAAGTAAGTGCACAACCTGTTTGATATTATCCCATTTTCTGCTCATCACTCTACTCACATACCATGGGATCAGCCTACACCCCATCAGGCTTGCTCTTGGTCTAGCGGCCACTGCTAAAATGTGCAGCTTGTGTTGTTCTCCTGCACTGGTGCAGTACTTCATATTTTCTTTGCAATAGAAGAGGAAAGACATTACAATGGTTGTGCAAGAATTAAACCAAAGCATAAGCAAATTTTCAGGCCTCAAACCAACAGAATTACACCTATGCTGCATAGGAAATGAATCACCCTAGATTCTTCTATTGCAATTTTTTCCACCAGATATGAAACAATTGCTTCTTACTGGAAGCAATGCCTTTGCACTGTACTAAGCTTTGAAGGCTCCAGTTACCGCTTCATGTTGAAATATGAATAGTTATTTTCAGGAAACTGCGCCCAGTTTTCATCTCAACTGCTAAACTGCCTCAGGTGAGGACCATGCCACATATGTCCCAGTGCAGCCCTGAAAACAGCTCCCATGCCACAGCCACTCCCCATCGCAGTGGCTGCTGGAGGCTGAGCTGCATCTGCCTGGTTAAGGTGGAAGCTATGGAGACAAAACTTCCACAAAATGCACTGACGAGCAGTCAGGACTCGCACCTGGAAGCAATAGACAGACAAGCCAGAAGCGGGGCAGGGGATCCGCTCTGCAAGTTTTTGGGGTGGCTGGGTGTAGCTGGACAGTTTCCCTCCCATTCCCTGGGAAGCATGGCCATGACCATGGTGGCAAAGCTAGCCCTGCCACCAACAGGCTTTAATGCCAGCCTGGTCCTACAAACCAATGTCAAAGTTACTGGCCATTGTCCTACACTCGTTCCCAAAGATACCCCTTCAGCAGGGTGGGTGCCTCCACAGCAGAGCAAACCTTGGGGGTTTTCAGTTGCATTTCATGTCAGGGATGTCTCACCACAGACATCCTTTGAAGAAAACAAGGCTGTCCTAAAACAGGTCTGACACTGAACTTTCAAACTGATGGCAAGCAGGCAGGGTGGGGGAGGAAGGACAAGATGACAGACTGGCTAAGAGATTTCTTGATGCAATTTCTTTGTATTGCATCTCTATGTAACACACCAACACAGGTTTACTTTTAACATTACCCATCAAGATCAAAGGAAAGCAAATAAGAAAGTGATAGTTTGAATTCACACTGTTTATGATAGGGCACAACCTCTCCATTTGGCTGCAGAGCTGCTTGCAGTGTTTCATGCCTTCAGGAGACTTCCAGCCTCTGGACTAGTGAGGCTAAAATTGATCTGGAGCAAGGGAAATAAGTCTCCCATATAATTTTAAGGCTGGTCCCAAGGAAAAGCCATCAAAAAGCAGTCAGTCACAAAATATTTCCTAGAGATTATTTTGTCTTTTGGATTTAAGGGCTATTTTTAAAAAAGTACTCTTTAAAAAACAAGTCATTAACTTCAAAATAAATTTGTGATCATATTAGTTCCACTCAGTGGCTTCCACTCTATGTATAGAAATTAGCACAGCTACTTAAAAAGGAAAAACTTTCAAGTGCTGGAAGCTGTCTGCCAAATTGTCTACTAAACAAACAAGCATTGGAAGGGAGCTGGAGAATAGGATAGGTTGAACTTCCTTGGAGGAAATTCCAGTAAATGCCATAAAGTAACAGATACACCAGTTAAAATCTGAAAAGAGTAGTACACGGGTATATACAGCAACAGAAGAATTAGGAGAAGAGTTACTCCTTACTTGGCAGCGCATGTAGAATACAGTCAAGCTCTCTAGGAAGATGTAATTAATCAGACTTGATACAAGTGAAGTGAAAAGGGAGGAGGAGGAACACTTGCAAAGCCATGCCAGTGTTATCTCAGTGTAGGTGCACTGTAATGATGCAAGACTGGGCTTGTAACCCAAAGTCTGCTCAATAAATTGCCAGCCTAAACGCCAGCATCTCAATCTTTGTTTTCCTTGGATACAGGCACCTACAAGAAAGGACAGCATGTGTGGAATTACCCCAATGGAGTTTCTGGAGTGCAAGTTTTCTTGTCCGCACAGGTCTGTGGTTCAAGATTTCTCACTCTGGCACATCAAACCTTCCTGGACTCCATGCAAAAATACCTGTGCTGACTTACACCAGTGCAGTGCCAAGGGACTGACAGGTGACTCATGGGAACCAACTTACTTGTACATTCTTTCAAAACTGAGTGACAAAGATCAATATGCAAACACTTCAGAAACTACAGCAGAGAGCTACAAACCAGATGGCAGTAACTTTTAAACACTAAGGCACACATGAGCATTAGTCTTGGGTATTCATGACCCCAAAGGAGGGGAATCCCTTCTTAACAAAAGTTGACACCAATCTTGACTCCATATTTTTAATTCACTGCCTAAGGCACAATGGTTCTTACATCTAACTACTTGTTCAATTACCGCAATTAGTTATGAGAGAAGTCAGATCTGAAGTAGTAAAGCCTTTTATTTTGAAGTACTTCCTTAACCTAGTTCCATACATGTATAAAACATGGAGCTGGATTCCCCCAAAGTAATAAATGTACTTTGGATCCATTTAGGGTGATAAAAATATAAATTCCAAAGGACACTGAAAGTTGACAAAAAGCTATCAGGAGACAACCAGACCCTGAGGAGATAAAATGACTTGCATTTAAAGAGTCGGATAATGAGAAATAACATAGGAGCCTAAGCATTTACTGTAATACAAGATAGTTCTGTACATTATGTAAACTGTGGGTGTTTTAGTTCACTGTAAGGAAGTCCCAACATTGTCCAGACTAACCTCGAGAAGTTACTTTTGCCCTACAAATAACTGTAATGCTGACGTCGCACAAGGTATTCAATTTATCAGTAAGAAGTTAATTAGGTTCAGTTTTGAAAATGAAATTACCAGTATCACATAAAAAAATGCTCAAGTAACCTTGAAGAAGTTAATACAATAACCTCATCCACATACCAAACCTCAGAGTAACGAAAATAAGTGACAAGTGCCCAAGAAACAGGAAACATGGTTTACAGATCCAAAAGCAACTATTCCTAGAAGCAGACAGAAAGAAGGCTCCAAATCAGCAGAAAGTCACAAATACATTAAAGCATGGAAGGAAAGAGTGAGGGAGAGAATCACAGATAGCAGGGCCCTAGAAACTCCAGTTGTAACTGGCAGCCCCCTTCATCCTAGATCAGGAGACAGTACTGACATCTTTACAGTACTAGCAACTTCACAGCATGTTTGACTACAAACTGAACTTGATTTTGACCTAGCCTGGGTTGCTAAACTCTAGATTTCCTCCTTCCCCACATCAAGGTAGGCAGCTGTTGCATATCCTCTTACAGCACCGGTCAGTTT
The DNA here is from genome assembly GCF_037157495.1 of Lathamus discolor. Lineage (NCBI taxonomy): Eukaryota > Metazoa > Chordata > Aves > Psittaciformes > Psittacidae > Lathamus > Lathamus discolor. Next base: position 64,711,907 of record NC_088885.1, read on the forward strand.
GCCAGCAGGCAGCTTACGTGACTGAAACGGCACAAAGACAGCAGAGTTCCTAATGTTTTAAATTCTATGTATCACAAAGAACAACTAATTCACCGAGCTCTCGCTGTGGTGCACATCCTACCTCAGCAGTATTTTACCACTCCATCAGCCACACCAAGGAGCAGAACAACCTGGGAGTGCTGACAAAATGAAGATAAATTATTTGGTTCAAATAGCAAGTTTTACTCATTCCTAGTGACAGAGAGGGAATAAAACCAAGACAATAACAATTCATGCAAAAAGTGATTGAGTGTTGGTAGCCTAAATTTTCTTTTTCACATCTGGGTAAATTCTGCCATACCATGGATGGGTCAATCTAAAAACCTGATATGATAGCCTCATTTACAAGACAGCACCTGAAACAGATGTGTCATCACAGCAAATAAATTCATAGGCGAAAACTAGTCAAAGTTGCTGTTCTTTCTCAGATTATGAAGTGTATTTTTTCAAATTACCCCTTTTGGCTCTGGTGAAGCAGAATATCTCAGGTCATAGAGTCAAGCAAGGACTTGACTATCAAAATTAACCCACACCAGATGCAATCTGTATATTCTATTTTGTCTTCTTCACTATGTATTCCCTGAAATAAATACCTCAAGATTACTTCTCCAGAAAAATTAACACAGCCTTTAAGTCTCAATTTTTAAAATTAAATTAATTTCATTTTTTAACTTGCTCTTTGATCAAAGGAAAGAACCCAACTTTCTAGTATGACCTCCTATGTATCATTGTCACTGACCGCTAGATTTCCAGTAGTTTCTATGCCATTAAAAACATTGAGCTATCTTAAAGCCCAGTACAGGAAGAGATTGCCATGCAGTTTTACAATCTCCTTTATGAGAAAGGTCAATGAGCAAGCCCCTGTAAGAAAGGACCATAAACACAGTTGCTCCCACCAAAAAGCAGGCAGCTGGACTTGCTGACCTCAAGGCTGTTCAGAGCTGAAATTACAGATCATAACTCTGCAGAGAAGTCAGAGAATAAAACATTCATCCTGTCAAAACTCAAAGGTATCATACTCATGATTATTTTCCTCTCAAAAAAAAAAAAAGTCTAATTTCTATCTTCAGTTTGCATTGTTCCAGTTTTCAACATTAAGTTCTCGATATGCTTAAGTTCAACAATTTAAGATGTCCTTTAAGACCAGAATCATCTCACAGAGTGGCTGAGATGGGAAAGGACCTCTGTAGATCATCTAAGTCCACCTCACACTGCTGAAAGTGGAGGCAGGATGCTCAGAGCAGGGTTTTCCATATCTTCAATGAGATATGGAAGCTTAAGAGACCTATTCCAGCATTTGGTCACCCTCACTGTAAAAAATCTTCTGTTTAAAAGGATTGTCTTGCATTTCAATTTGTTCCCATTGCCTTTGTCCTGTCACTGGCCACCACTGAGATGACCATGCTTCCATTTTCTTCACTCCCTCTCATCAGGTGTTTATACACATTCTTGTCTCCAGGCTCTAGAATCACAGCTTTTTCAGCCTCTCCTTGCATATCAAGTGCTCTGAGGCGTCAACCTTAACTTCACAGCCCTTCACCGAATATGCTCCAGTATGTCCATATCTCTCCTGTACTGGGAAGACTGGACCCAGCACACCAGATGTCTCACCATGGCTGAGCAGAGGGGATTAATCATCTCCCTCAACCTACTGACAATGCAATGCCTAAAGCACTGGGAATTCATCAGTGGTCTTTGCTCTAAGAGCGCATTGCTGGCCCACCAGGACCCCCAAGGTTTTTTTTCCTGCAGAGCTGCTTTCCAGCAGATTTGCCCCATCCCAGTGCTTAGAGTTATTCCCTTTGCTGAACTTCACGAGATTCCTGTCAGCCCATATCTTCAGCCTGTAAAGGTCCCTCTGGATGGCAGCACAATCATCAGCTATATCAAACAACCCTTCCAAATCTTTATCTGGTGCATCAGACAAGTCATCCCTTAAGCAATATTCTGCTTATGAAATTAAGTAAGTTGCACTGTAGGGTATTTCCTTCAGACCTTCAATTTTTGTTGCCTTATTTAACATCATCTTCTATTCTCAAATTTTCCCCTTACAAGTACTAGCACTGAACTATGTTATTTTAAGTATCAGCTGTGCCAAAGCTGTTCACTGAGGCAAAAGTATCCCTTCTCCTGTTCCTTATTTTTTTTTTTACATGCCAGGATGCAAGCCTCAGTGCCATCGCTCCTGGGCATTGCTCTGGAAGCTGGTGTGCAGTTGCTTGTCCACTACAGACTTCTGAAAAGTCCTGCTTTCCAGGATACAGGCTCTCTTTCATAAGGCATAGCTTGCATTCCCTGTTCTCTGGCATACAACTTTGCCTTTCGCTGTATTAAAGCCACAGTGTGTTTGAATGTGCCTATAGAGCCAGTTGTGAGAGCTCCACTATCATTTACTATTCTGCTAGCAATTACTATCAGCAACAGGTTTTTTTGTTTACTTCTGGGACAATAATGAAAGCACTCCTTAGTATTGGGATTAGTGCAAATACTGAAACTAAAAGGACCCTTTTCCTGTCACTTAGCCAATTTTTAATCCAATGCCATACTGGCAGTTGCTTTTTTTCTTTTTTTAATCAAAATGCTTTATAAAATTAAACATATTTTCTATCAGCCTCATTCACATGTCAGACAGCTACATCTTTGTTATCTTTTAGCTTTTGGTTGGCAGGAGGAAAGGCAGGAAAAGAAGTTCACTGAGTTCCCAAGTTTTAGGGAAGTTTTATGGATGCCAGAAGGAGACTGTAAGGGCAGAGCACTAGCAGAAACGTGAAAGAGACAACACCTAGTGTGAAAGCAGAGACTCAATTTTCTATTCATGAGCTTTAGTTTCTACTCATTACAGCCTAAAGTTCAGAGAAAGACCATTTGGCTTCTTGCACTGCTGCCTTCCCCCTCTTAACCTTTCTGCTACCTGCCTTGCTGTAAAACCATGCAGTTATTAGAACTATCCCATAGTCAGTGGACAGCTAAATGGGATTTTCCAGAAGCCTGGAGAAGTCTTCCATTGGAATCTAGCACTAAAATATCACCTATTAAAGGCTGCACTAAAAATTCCTTTCTTTAAATAGATTCCAGGCTCCTGGGCTCTTTCACAAATGTACCTTAATCTGTTCAGAAGATAAATGACCATATGATTTAATTGTGCCTTCTTCACAAAACCCATAACTTTGTCTCTTATGATTGGCACACCTTGATCCTTTTCATTTTCAAATGCAGCCCCACTTATGAGTCATCTTTCCCTCTTCTCACACATACTTTTCAGTCTCTCCTTTTCATCCTTTTCCTCTTGTTTTAGTACAAGACTATAGGTAGGACAAACTAAAATAGCAGGTTTCACAACTGGACATGAGACATCCTTAAATTTAGATCAAATGAGCCCTTCCAAAGTACACAGGATCTCTCCATCCAGACAGACTTATGAAAGCTGCATATAATTATAGAAATGAATAGGATCAAAAATACCCTGTATATGATAGCCTTTCTGGATTGTATATGGATAAGAAAGACAGCTTTATTCTCCCAACAGCAGGAGGAGGAGTAAGACAAATCAGGGCAGCCAAGGGAAGCTCCCAGCAGCCTGTAGGTTTCCTAGACCACTAAAAAAACATGCGCCAAAAACCTGTTGTCTTGCCTTGACATCCATAATTTCTACCCTTTCAACAGGCGCCTGCTGGTGATAGCAGCAAGTCTTCTTACTCTTGACTTCCCTCCTATGCGTTGCATGGGCAAGAAGCCCCCACACGCTCCATGCTAACTTAGAACAAGTTCTGCAGCGTGGCCCTATGCTTTCCACAGCAAATTGGAAATTTCATGTCCGCTTCAGGTAAATACATTTTATTGAATTAAAGGCAAGAAAGTAAATATGGCAGAGTTACAGTGTTCCTTACGTGAAACACCGAATTCCAAAATAAATAGGAATGCTGCAGAGCTTTCACATTTCACCATCCTGCAAATGTTTCAATGCACAACGGTGCTAAAGAAAGTACCAGGAGAAAGACGGTAAGTTCTGGCAGCTGCAGTGCAGAGAGCAAAGGCTTCTGGCAGCGTGGGGAAGGATTGAGAGACAAACACATCTGAAGTTTTTTGCTGAAGTAATCAATAATGAAACAGTTATGCTCAAAATCAGGCAACAGATTAAAGTGATAGCCTGTAACTAATAGGGCTGTGAAGTAAGACTTGTCTCCAGAATTACTTAGTTGCGTTTGTTACGTGGAGGTTTCCTTACAATCACAATGACATACCCCCTTTTAATCTGAAGCTGAAATTCAACAGTATATTTTAGCCACAAAGGCTGAATTCTGCAGTGGGGTGGAATAACCAGGGCCCTGGGTGCTGTCACCACCACACAGGTTGGCTTCACCACCTGACTCAAGGGGCAGAAAGGAGATTTTGCTATGAATGCAGTCATGTAGTTCAACCTTCCTTGATGAACTTTGCATATGACTAGCATTCATTACCACTCATCTGACCAAAAGCTCCAGGAGCCTTCCCATGCCCATAACCCATGCAAGATAAGCCCTTTGGCTATGGATGCGGCTATTGGCAGTAAAAGCCATCCCAATTACTATCTCAGGGGACCCTGTGACCTCTCATGCAAGACCATGACACCTTTACTGTCATCTGTCAAAAATGAGTCATGTTAAAGCCCTGCTAAGAGAAGCTGTACCTGTGAAAGCAGCACAGGCAGTCTTTCCTCAGGAGGTATTTCCTGATAGCAATAATTTTGGAGAAGGCCTCCAGTATTACAAGCTCACTACACACAACTTCCAGGTGCAAATTACATTTATATCTTCACCTACTTCAATGCCAGCCGTAAGACTGTAATTAAATTACATGTAGCCTGGGAGCCTCAATCAGGGACTGGAAGCCGAGTGTAGAAGGCACGGAGCACACACAGCACTGAGGAAACACAAACTCTCAGTTTAAGCAACGGTAGATTTCCTCTGTGAGCCAAGAGCATTTTCAGCCATGTTTACTCCTCCGCGTGCTCACAAAACCCCTAAACTGCCCCAAAGCCTTTAAAGCACAAGTTCCCTGCAGCCCTCGGGCACTGCCGGCAAGGCACTGGCAGCTGCATGCGCTCAGTAACCTAAGCAGTAAGTAACAGCACAAAAGCTGCCGATTTCTTTACAGAGCCATCTGTTCGGGTTTCGTTCTGCATAACTCCTCGCACTTCTAGGAGATGCTAAGGTCACACACACAGCAAGGCTCTAGATCCCAAGTTAGGCATCCCACGTGTGAGGAAAGGACACCTGCAGACCTCCACAGCCAGGGGAGCACCTTGGGGCCCGCTGCCGAGAGGGACAGCCCTCACTGGATACACTGCTGGAGCCGTGCAGGCCAAGGAGCAAGCTGGGCTGAAAACTAATCACTCACCCAGTGTTGGCTTTCAGCTGGAGCAGGTCTCTGGTCTGGTGGAGCACAAGGCAGTACTAGGGCAGCCACCTACGACACAGGGAGGTGGTGGGACCGTGTGGGCAGGAAGGGAGGGCAGCATGACCCCAGTCATGGCAGCAGCAACTTGGATCATCGTAAGCTGACTGCAAAACCAGATTCCCAGGGTGTCTCCCAGAATGGTTCCAGGAATTCCACTCTGTCACAGGCAGCACTCAGTGTAGCACAAACCTGATCTCCAATTCATCTTTTCCTTCCTACCCCAGCAGGCAATTAAGGTTACCTTGACTATGAGGGGATTACATTTCATTTCCAAGAACACACAGACAAGAAGCTGGAGGAGATTCTAGTTTCTAAGACAAACAGCCATTCCCATGTTGCTGAACCAAACAGATCTAACCTGTTGGTGTGAGGTATGGAGACCTGCATGCAGTTCTGGTGTCCTCAACATAAGGACATGGAGCTGTCGGAGCAAGTCCAGAGGAGGGCCACGAGGATGATCAGGGGACTGGAGCACCTCCTGTATGAAGAGAGGCTGAGAAAGTTGGGGCTGTTCAGCCTGGAGAAGAGAAGGCTGCGTGGAGACCTCATAGCAGCCTTCCAGTATCTGAAGGGGGCCTATAGGGATGCTAGGGAAGGACTCTTCATCAGGGACTGTAGTGACAGGACAAGGGGCAATGGGTTTAAACTCAAACAGAGGAGATTTAGGTTGAATATAAGGAAGAAGTTCTTTCCTGTGAGGGTGGTGAGGCCCTGGCACATGTTGCCCATAGAAGCTGTGGCTGCCCCATCCCTGGCAGTGTTCAAGGCCAGGTTGGACAGAGCCTTAGGCAAGATGGTCTAGTGTGAGGCAGTACGAACTACATGGTCTTAAGGTCCTTTCCAACACAAACCATCCTATGATGGTGAGGAACAATAGGAAGACCTCTGTCCCTCATTCACCTATTACTGACACCTGTCACAACTGGATTGTGTTTCTGTCTCTGCATGAAGCTAGTGATCACCTGAAAGATCTTGACATGGTATTTAATCCTCTTCTATATTTTACTGTCCTCAGAAATACTGGATAGCTTACCAAGCAGCACAACTATTTAATAATAGCACATGACTACATAATTTATTATGCTGAAAGCAAGTCTTCTTATATCTACCCCAAAAGAGTATCTTTAAAGTGCAAAAAGGAACCATCAGTCAGTAATATTATCACTCCTTTCTCACAGCTGGAGCTGTATCCATCAGATGCGTTGCAGAAAACAAGGAGAACAAAGTTAATCAAATACTACCACCTTTCTTCCTCTCCATTATTGCCGCTCCTAAGATTGACCACATTTGTGGTTAAGTGCAGGGAGTCAAACTTCCTATGAGCTGTGTCATTATGGTTCCAGATTTCCACTGTGGTTCAACTGTATCACAGCTCTGGAAAGGCATGCTGGCATACGCTCAAACCACTGCCTTGGCCTGTTAAGGTGACAAAATTCCATATTGTGATTGTAAAAGGTTCTCACCCAAATCACCTTGCTGGCCTGCCTTCTTAAAGATCTTAATACCAAGCTTGGGCCAGGAACTTTGTTGGAATTCGTAGCCTGGATAAAAACACTTAGTGAATGGACTGACACAAACTCAAAATGTCAGGGGGGATACAAGCAGCTAGATAAACTGGAGAAACGGAAGCCCAGCTCCTCAGGATCCCAGTACACACCTCATTCCACTGCTCCCAAGAAGGACTCCTGCTCAGCCTTCACAAACCCCAAGGCTGTGTATGTCCCATCTTCTTGTCCAAACAATGCAAAGCCTTTATCGGTTCTTTCACAATTTGAAGCTCACATCACTGAGATCGATAGTCTGATCTCAGTCATAGCCAAAATGCTAGATGCAGCTGGCTGATGTGGTGGCAGGACTATCCCCTTAGCGGCCTGTCCCCTCAAGAAGCAAGTCTGAAGAGGATACAGTCTCCACAAGCTCACAGGTACTCCAAGCATCTGCTGGTTAAGTGTAGCTCCTCACAACAAACGCGACACCCAAATTTGTCTCTGTAAAAAGAATTAGCTCATTGCAAAATGGACAGAGTGAAGCATGCTGGGTTTTGGACCTTATCCTGAAGGGAAAAATCAGATCAGGATACCACGACCACTTAACACTGGGTCAACATGGTAGACCTAAGAAATTCAGTTTCAACTCCTCCTCTGAAAGTAACAGGAAATTAAGAGAAAGCTGAAGTTTCTCTACACTGTTACACAAAAGAACAAGAAAGCAACTAGTCATGGCCCTGAGCAATAGTGCTACCCAAAAATATACAGTCTCACATGCACAGGGTGCAGACGCACAAACAAGTGCACCTGTACTGACGTGGGCATAAAGATCTCCCCCATGTACATGTGCCACTGCATCAGCTCTGACCTGCACTCTCATCTCAGTTCAGACTAATGCACCTACTAAGTTACACTCCACATTTTAACTCCAAGTGTACCATGTACCTTCCCACACTCTTAATTCAAGACACTCCTAATTCAAGGTTCTAGCTGGAAAAGTTACTGCACCTGCCCCATGCTAGGGCTCATGCCCATGCAGTCATGGAGAGGCACTCAAACATGAGGTAGAGCAACAAAGAGAAGAAAAAGCCTTGTTTCTGGCACTCAGCAGGAGGTGAAATACTTGCAGAAGGCATTCAGCATTACTTTGCAGAAGGAACAATACACTTTTGTATGATTTGCACAACATTAACCAGTGTCTGGGGCTGAATCTAGACAAAGATCTGACACCAACTTCTCAGGAGGAAAGCAAACCTTTCAGGACCATTACTGCTGCTGGCAGGCAAGTTGTCCCTAATCTTCTAGGCATGCCATGCTTGCACGAACAGGGAAAGAGACAGGGCTGCCCTAGTGAGCAAGTACATTTGCTGGGATCCTTCTGCTGTCCCTTTGCGTCACTGCAGTATTACACTGAGTTCAAGGAATTTAGAACTATTCCAGATCTGCTGGTTTTTTTTTTTTTCATTTCAACAAGGCATCATCATCAAACAAGTCAATAGACAAGCTCAAGTATGTGATATTTTTATCTAGATATGCTATAGCACCTCACAGATGCCTACAGTTTTTTCCCTGCAATGTCTTAAGGAGATTATTCCCGTCTCAACTGCCAGTCAAGCAGAGTTTGAGGGCTGTTCTTCACATGCTGAGGCAATCAAGATCTTCAAACAGCTGGGAAAGCTGCATTTCTCCACTTCAAATCAAGTACTAGCAACAGATACAATGCCTGTCTGATACTACCAGGGCTGCTTTCCCCCCCTTGGAGGAAGTAGTGAAATGTATTCAAAATGGCACTGAGGCCATTGAAAGAACTGAAGGGTAGTCAAGAAAACAAAAACGATACAGAACTGAAGGGGAAAATAAAAGGGTGGAATGATTCGATAACTCCTGATTCACTTTGAAGCAGAAATACTTGATTTTGGCCTTCAATAGAGAGCCCGTCTTAGTCTCTGCATTGCAGATGAGAACAATCACTTTTTTGCTTGCTCTGACTTATTGCTAAATTGATTATTCTCCAGGACTAGGAAAGAGGGAGAAAGGAGGGAGATGGTAATCACCCTCATAAAATTCTTTAAGGTGAAAGAAGTGAATGCATCTTTCTTTTCCTAGCAACCCTCCTTCTAATTCTGAAGCAAATAAATCAGACCAAGGATAGTATCCTGAACATATGGCTTTCTCTGAATAAGGGGAATTTGCCTGCCTACAAGCTTGCTTTTCTTTTCTCTCTCTTTTTTTCACCCTCCTAATTTAATTAAATATGTCAGTCTCTGGAATCCCCTACACATTCCCCTTCATAGCAAAGTGGGTTTCTCCCCCACCAAAAAAGAACACCACAAAAAAAGCTTGATAAGCATTAACTCACTTATGTCCGTAGAAGGCTGTACCCAAGTTTAATATCTAGCCAACAGCACACAACCTGTTCACTAATGTTGCATTCACTTCCCACATATTCAGCAAAAACATGTTACCAAGATAAGAAAAGGAAAGGGCTTCAGCACACCAAGGCCAGCATCATGAAGAGCACCGTTAGAGAACAGGGCACAAGCAAGCAGTATTAGAGGCCTCCAACTGATCTTGCACCTTTCATTACCACCTTTCTTGTAAACACCAACAAAGCACATGGCTGCAAATACAAGTCATAGGATGTGGTTTTATTTTGCCATTTCCTTCTTCATGCACAAGACACCCTGTGTTGCATGGCCTAGACTTGGAATGCCCCATAGTCTTTCTGTATAGCAGCTGAAGCAGAGGACTATTGGGAAGGATGCTGCTAACCCTTAGATCTGGAAGAGCCTTCCTGCAGGGGTCTTGCAGGCTCTCAGTTGCCAAGTGCTTGTTGAAAGGGCCCTGAGAAGGGGGAAATACCCCCTGAAGTTCCTCACTCCCCTGCATACAATCCAAGAAGGCAGCTTGTGGCAGACACAGGAGATGATCACAGAAATGTTTGCCAACAGGAATGAAAGGGTAGTGAAGATGCCAAAAAGGCAATGGTCTTCATTCTTCTTCAAGTAAAAAATAACAAGCAACAAAAACATGACTACCAACTGAAATCAGAAAAGAAACTTAAAATGATTTTATAGAAAGAAGTGTGAACCAAAAGTCATACCAAAAGCCACCTGAATTTCTATCATATGCTGTTTCCCATGTTCATTTATGTCATCTTCACAGTGTCAGTTTTTGAGAGAACAATTCGCAGCTCAGCACGACAGAACAGTAATACCAACGGGCATGCAGAACATTAGCATGTTATAAATAAGCTGCTAATTTGAGGTGGGAAAAATCATCAAGGCAGCTCTTATGATTAAGAACCAGAGAATGAAAATGAGCAACTTGCTTATGCTTTCATGGCACTGTCTTTACAAAAAGAGCTTTCTCTAACTCCCAGATCCTGAGGGGAAAAAGAGAATAAACCCTGTGAAATAGCCACTGTTGAGACAAAGCAGCCGGTGAAAATGCTATTAAAGCCCTCCCTGCCCCCACCTCAAGTAGTAAGTTGTCTTTTCTACCAGCTCAAGAGGTTTGTGCTTAAAAAGAGTACTACAGTGGAGTTGTGAAGTTTCAGCTTCCTCTCACCCTACTCACAGTTTTACATAACTCCCGAGAGACGTTTTTAGGCTACAGATATCGCGCAGCTGAGAGATAAGGTCGGGGGGGGGAGGACGGGGGGGAGGACAAGGTGCAGAACTATTACACAGCAGTTCGCATCAGGGTTACATGGAGCCACACAATAAGAGTCTTACCATGAAAAGTAAAACTTTATTCTGCTGAGCCGACAGCCAGGATTATTCGTGCTTGCGATAGCCCCGATCACCAGCCTCCGTCTGCCCCATGCGGGGTTCCCTTCCCACCCTGTCCCCGGTCTGCGAGGACAGATAACGCCCCGCCGCGGCACAGCTGCCACCTCCGGTATTATTTCTGTGCCACGCCAGCATTGTCGCTCTCGGCCAGCGTGCCACTTACTAAGCATTATTATAAAAATTTCTGTGAATATCTATGTTGGCCATGAGCGGGGATAATGGCCCCATTGCAATAGCCTTGATAAAAGCTCCAACAAGACAGCTTTCAGATATCGCCACACAAAAGCCTTCTGTGAGAGCTGTAACCAACATCAATTCCCGCTATGCGAAGACATTAGACAAAGTGTGAACCAGCTTACTGTATGGGGACAAAAAACTGACTGTCAATGTGTGCAACCAACGCTGTCTAAAAACACAGTGCTGGCAAGGCAAAATAACACCAGCATATATGCATGGTAATTGCCATTTAATTCCAGAGTTAGCACCACAAGAAAACAAGTACTGAAGGCACTATTAGGTTACTAGCATCACTCAAGACATTGTAATTCCATATAATTCAATTTCTAGCATCTCTGGTTGGAAAAACTACTTTAAAACCAACAGATGTTAAAAAAGACCAAGCAGAGGGTGAAGGAAAGCCCAGTTTCCATTACAGAAGCAGACAGAGAACGCAGCAAGCCCTTCAGACCTGCCCTTTAAAGCATGGATTTTCCAGTACACAGTAGACGGCCTGATACACACAAACCACCATTCCATGTACGGTACAAGACAAAACCCTTTCTGCACAGCATTTAATATTTTTACATATCTACTTACACTGTAGTAGCACCCAAAAAGCCAGAAGCCTCCTGTAAATGTAAATGGACCATATGAATATAAATGCCTGGCCAAGAGGTTACTTTTTTTACTTCCAGACCTGAAGTTTGCCAGATGACATGTCTTAAATAGGAGTCTAGGTAGGAGGGATGCAAGCAAGTCTCATGCCAGTTTGTTTCTGAACAACATTTGAAAGGCAAATTTGAAAGCTAAGTTTTATAGAGAGCATAGTACACTCGCTCTAGGGAGAAGTGTTTCACTCTAAAATTACATCTGTACTTTAAAAATGTGTAAAAAATCATGAAATCCTACAGTGCAGATTCAGTGGCTTGCAGGAAGAAAATATATCTCTTACTGCACTCCAATTTTAGTAAGATTTTGTAACTAACGGGTAGAACCATAATTAAGAGAAAATCTTATTTAGAGAGAACTAGTAGAGTGGATAGGTAAGCCTGACACTATATATAAGAATTTGACTCCTGCACTGCATGGAGACAGCCCCTAAAACAGAGAATTTTATGTCACCTTAATTAACAAGGAAGGAAGTTTGCCAATGAGTTTCTTCCCCCGCCCCACTTTCTAGCAGTAAGTTATGCAATATGCAGCAACCTTTGAACCAACAGCTGTACAACAACCAAAAAGAACAAAACCAGAACAGCATTGCAAAGAGGAGAAAGTCTTTCAAGAAGTTCATTAATAAAAATTACTTCTAGAATCTCTGTATGCATTAACCAGCACACAGATACCACAACTCGGAGTGGGAATGCTGGAGCTGAGGCAGCCAAGGCCAAGCAGACACCTCTTGTTATTCAGTTTCCCAGTACAGTTTGCTTTTATCAGAAATAGCTGTTTACATGTTTTCTATGAGTTGCAAAACAACTAGCAGCTTGCAATGTCGACAAGACCCTAAAACCCTATTGTTAGGACCCAACTTCTCCAGTACTGCAACTCAACATCACAGGAAGCACCGAATATCCTGCTAAAACTCAGGTCCTGGACCTTTTAAGTAGGGCACCTGAAAATGCTATCAGCCTTAGGTGGTTGACACTTCTGGGCCTAGGGGCAGCCACATTCGAGCTGGATGAAACCTTGGAAAGTAGATGCAGGTGATCAAATTAAGCATCCTACTTACACGAAGTTACTGAACAGGGTACTGGCTTTACTTCTAGCGGTAGGAATAAACAAAAGCCATACTTGCCCACATAACTCAGCGCAGTCACAAAAAGCGCCAGCTGTTTCTGAAAAGGTGATCTTCAGAGCTCCACCTTTCTTTTCTTCCTAGCTCAGTCCTAGGCAAAAGAACTTTGGCACGAAAGCCTGAAAGCTGCAGGGCATGCATGTGCAGTGGTGGCAGCTAGTGTGTTAGTTCCCACACTCTAACAGGTCAGGTCAACAACTGTTCCCATTCACAAGTAGGATAGGAGAGACACGACACATGCCATTAACCTTAGGCAAGTTCAGTTTGCAAACAACTACCAACACATTTGTGATGTATTTGTATATGCATAAAAAGAGGGCTAAAATGCACGGAGGACACACCTACCACGTAGTAGAGGTCATTTTCAGTATGCATTAGCTTCATGAATGCCTAGTCAAGCTCTTGTCTTCTCCCTTTACAAGGGCTGCAGACAGAAGTATTTATCACAGCTCATGTTGAGCCCACAAGGCATTAAGAACTCCATGAATGCCATGAGATCCAGCAAACAGAAGTACCATCCAAGCAGACAGCATAGTACTTCAAGAGACATCCATGCCAGGCATAGCACTTCCAAGTGTGGTTTTGGACCAACTTACTTGAGGAAAACAGAAGTGAAATAGTTCCCTTTTAAAGATGTGATAAATTGAGAAATTTTGCCAAGTCTGTCTTGAAACAGAACTGAAATTGAAACAGAGTCCAAATACTTCATCAGCATCACCTCAAGCACCATAGCAGCCCCATCCCAGAGGCACCGGGGGCTCCCTCCCACCCACTACACATCACTGCCCCTGGGCACACGAAGGGGGTTTCTGCTCCCCGAAGCAACAAACACAATTCTGCTCATGAAAAATAATGCAGGAAGTGATAAACTCTGCCAGCCAAAACAAAAGCCTGAAGTCCAACTTAGTCATTTGTGAGAGCTGCCACGATATATACACACACTCAGAGCTGCCAGCTGTAAATGAGATTATTTGCAGAGACTGTAAAACCTGGAGATTTAGTTACACTAAGAAGAGTGTCCCATCTGCTGAAGCCTCACTCTGGGCAGGGCTGGATCTACATTACCACCATCAGCGCAAGAGGCCCATCTGAACTGAAGTCACAGTCCCCAAAGCACCCTTGGCAGGCAGCTCCCTCACAAGCCAGGATTAAAGCCCGAGCCACCCTCACACCCCTCCACCCCAGCGCCAGGACCAACCCTGCCAATAAAGCCATGGCCGCCAGCCCAGCACACACCTTCAGAAGTGAAGACTGAGGTTTGAAAGGTGTCATACTTGAAGAACCCTACTAAGGAAAGCTCAAAGCTCACATCTTCGTTTCTCATCTTTTTGTAATAAGATATCTTTATTTTTAACATTAATGGCTTTCATTTCAAGAGAAATTAAATGGTCTAGCACTTTTCAGCTCGGAGAGGACAATCGGGGACAGAAGATAATGTATGACAAGCTGAGTAGAGAAGCATATGAGAAAATAATTTCCCCTACCAAAATATCTAGGATCACCCAAACCCACTATAGATAGCAAGTTCAAAATGGAAGGGGGGTTGAAAAAAGGCAGAAAAAAACAAAATTGTTTTTTGCTTGCATACAAGATAGCTAAATCATAGGCAGAACTTGTTGCTACACAGGGTCAAAACTACAACTAGGTTCAAACAGGGATTAGACAAAAATCACAGGCCATTGGCAGCTATAAAACTCATTGCAACCCCTGACCAAGGAAGTGCTTTCTCAAAGTAACTAGGATAAAGGGCTTTGTGCAAGCCCTCTTCTTCGGTTCCTTCCTCAAATGTATGCCACAGCCATAGTCAGAGAAGTAGTGAGACAACCTTCCATCTTGCAAAACACAGCTATTTCCAAATTTAAAGATTTTTTGTATTATTACTTACTTTTTAATGCTTGCACATACTCACAAATGACCACTAAAAGTTAACAGAGCAACAGCAACATACCTGGGATAAAGTGAGGGGAAAGAAATGCTTTTAATTGCTCAATCAGTTGAAGCACCCGCTACAGCACAATAAACTGGCCATAAAGCGGCCCACATGCAGAAAGCAGGTGGATGACACAAGGAAGATACCTTCTGTTGCTTAAACCACAACACCTTCTCCATGGCCTCACAACACCATGGTAAGAACAGGCAAAACTATATTCGGAAAATCTGAGGCTCAGTACACCAATGTAACACCTCAACACCACTGAATGGGAAAGCTCCTGTCTCCTTCGACACACTCATCCCATCTTGGGCCATGTATGCCCAATACCTACCACAGGTCCAATCTAATGCTCATCAGACCCAGCTATTTTACCTTCTTAAAGCAGCAGAAAACCAGACCACCAGTACAGCTGGATGCTCCCCAAGCAGAGAGGTGGGGAAGATGACTGCCTCGCCGGAGCAGGGCAAAGGAGATAACACAGAAGAGACTGAGGGAGAAGCAAGCCTACTCCTTCCAGCAACAACAAAGCCTTTGAGTGGCTCAGCTGCTCATGGAAACCTGCCAAAAACCCTTATCATCATGAGGCTACCATACTTCAATAGTTCTGGTGCAGACGGAGCCACACCATCGTAGCTGGACTCTGTGTAAGGATAGCAAAACCACCTTCAGCAAGCACAGCAAGCTACAGGCTATTCCTGTACAATTTTATTAGGATGCCTGCTTTCCACTAGATGCTTGTTGGCACAGTTAGAGCAATCAGGATTTATACCTCTTTGAACTCTCCTCAGATAGCTGTGCCAAAGGACCATGTGGTACCTCCTTGGGCTCAGAAGCAAGCAGTCTGTTGCTGGAAGAGATGGATTTAAACCAAAGAAACTCCCTTAAATGCTATTCAAAAAGCAAAGGCCCCAAACTCATGCTAGCATTCACTCCTAGTAACACAAACTGTCGGGCAAAGAAATACAAAAAATAGGTCTGAATATGAAAACACCTGCGTCTTCATAGACAAACCTTTTTATTCCTGCAGAAGAAAGAATTGCTCCTAGTTAATGAACCACTTCCTTTATGCAACTTACAGGTTTTTCTGCCATACCTTAAATCCTTGTTCAGTTTTTATGTCCTAAAGACTTGCTCCTACCTAACACCTAGGAGAAAAACTGAGTTACCCCATTTTTCTCCCTTTCCAGCTGTGACATGCTGAGGAGGAGTGAGGAAGAGGTGCTTTCTAAACCACCAGAAAAAATGCGAGGGGTGCTAAGTATTCGGGGTGCTAAGTATTCGGTTTGGAAATGTAAATCCTCCCGCCCCCTTCTGAAGTATGCCGAACCAGCCTCTCCACAGCCTATGTCATCTAAAGGCCACAGGAGTTCTCTAAAGATATTGTTGTTAAGAGGATTTAGCCCCTTTTAAAAAGGACTTAACATGTGGGTGGTGTCTCCATTTAAGCATTTTCTCATGGCTAAGAAAATGGCCCTCTTCTTAAAGGCTTATCTTTATAACCCAAAGACAGTAAGAAATTCTCCACTATTTGAATTAAAAACATTTTGAGCAGCTTGCTTTTATAGCAGCCTCATTTTTAAGTACTGGGATTTGCAAATGGTGGTGACTTTCTCACACCAAGCGAGAAGGCAACACCAGCAAGAATGCTTTTGGGGTACCTTATCAAACATTAGTTTCTCCCACATTTCCATGAGGAACCCAAGGTGATTCACAAGCTCACTGCCACCAAAATGGCATGGTGTCACTACATACATGCCCTCTCCCTGGCCACCACCTTCCCTTGAAGGTCCCCGGCATTTACCAGACCTTCTATTAGCTGGTTCAACCAGCCTGCCCAGCAGAAAACCTTTATTTTTTTATTTTGGTCAGGGTTAATTATCCATCAGGGAGAGCCTGAGATTCCAGAAGGGAAGGGATGAAGGGAAGCAGCACCAGCCTGCCGCAGGGCAGGACACAGGACCACCTGCCCTTGCAGCAGCACTGACCCTATCTCCAGAGGCTCAGGCCTTTCCCCAGGAGAGAAAGCTCATGGTTGCTTTGCAAGGGTTAATTCTTCATTACCACTTGTGTTTGAGCCATGGCAGGGGTTCAGGTCTGCCTGGTAACACTTTCTATTACCTCCACAGGAGTCACGAAGAAGCTCCTCAGATTGAAAGGGCCAACAGGCTAGGTCACAGCCCCCCCCGAGCCAGGGCTCACCAGGGCACAAAAGCCCAGTTAGCAACCCTTGGCCACAGAAGCCACCACATCAGGCAGTGACTGAGCAAGGAACAGGTCTTGGACAGTATCAGAACACCTGCTTGGCAGACAGAGAGTGCACAAACTCAGTCTGGGGCTGGAGCGTCCTGTTATAATGGACTAGGCCACTTTTCAAGGCTTTTCCAGCAAGGTTACACTTACACAACCACAGATAAAGTAACTCACAAATTCCTGGGAAGAACAAGCAGCTCACTTCAGCAAAGGAAACTTTTTCATTTGCTGCTATAGTCAAACACCTCCCTGAACAACCTAAACTGTATTGACTTTTTTCTAGTCCATATCATAGCTTACATTTGGAAGTGATGGGTGGGTTGCCAGCACAGTTACATATGAAGAGCTGGAGTATTTTCATAACCCTAACCAGCACAGGTGTGCTGGCCAAATTTACTTGTACTAGACTTATCCCTAGTCTTTGGCATAGCAGTGCCTTGTTTTCAGCTGGGGGCCTTGGACTCCATGCACTACTTGCTAATCAGGTGCTAAATTTATATTGGTGCTACTTGCCTAAACTCACTGCCTCAGCTAGCGAGCGTTGTATCATTCCTCACACCAGTCTTTGGTGTAAGTTTCTCAAAAATGCTGAACTAGGAACCAACTGGAAAAACTAACTGGGAAATACCCTCACCTCTCAGACCCAGAAAATCCCCTGCAAGTTTTAGGGAAAACCGGGTGGGAGCTGAAGAACTGCAAAAGGGAGGGATTACCTCCCCACCAAGTGGTCTGCAGAGCAGGAAGACAAGGCAGAGCACTAGGGGTGCTTTCAGCCCTACTGCCCCAAGAGACAGGTCTCAGGAAACCAGGCTCCGAGAGAGGCACTCACATTAGCATGGCTGTCAGGGCAGAGTGGGATGTGCAGCCCCCTTCCTGGCACGTGCCATGGATGGCTTACTGCCCTGGGAGGGTGCCAGCCAGAGCGTGTAAGTACCGCCAGCCTGACCACTCTCTTCCTCCCCATCCCACCTCTCTTCCCAAGTAAAGATGGAGGGTGAGGGTATACAACAAACTCACAACTTGGAGGCAGAGGCCAAAACTGCTTTCCTGCTTCCTAACTTTTAATACAGATAGAAGCTTTTACAGCTGGGAGTTCCTCTTATTAGAGAGGTGAACAGTATACCCTCCCCCAGTGCATTAAATTCATATTTGAAGTTCTTGTAGCACCCATTAAGAAGACATTTTAGGAGTTCCCCATGACACCAAAATCCCTCCCACCGAGCCAAAACACCCTGTGCAATTACTCTCCCAGAATCATCTCATAACATATGCTTCTCTTTGTATTTGCTCACCAACACCTTTTAGGAAAGAAACCTTTGCAACAGACCGCCAAATATTTACAAAGAACCTTGAACCGGCTTCTTGACATTGAGCACCGCTAGGATACGAAGAACCCCCCAAAACCAGCTACTTTTTACAGCAAAGATACTTATTTAAAACAGAATTAAAAGAGGTTCGGGTAGGGATGTGATGAGCCTTGAAACTCCCAACCACTACCTCTGCAGCCAAAGCTCGCAAAAACCCACGCGGAAGGCAGCTCCTCACCGTCCCCCGGCTGCACCGAGCCAAAGCGCTTGTAAAAAGTATTTCGGACTTAGAGCAGCATCTGATACCTGGGACCATCACCGACTGGATGATGGGGGGGGTAGGGAGAACCGGGATGGGGGTGTTAAAACCCGCTTTGCCCGGGCAGTGGCGCACCGGGGCGAGAGAGGAAGGGGTAGGGGGGGGTTTAGCGACCCCACAGCGCCGGGAGGAGGTCGTGGACGCCGAGGGAGGGGGCTCAACTGCCCGCCGGGGCGGGCAGTTGAGCCCCCTCCCTCGGCGTCCACGACCTCCTCCCGGCGGGGATGCCTCTCGCTTTCCCCCGCTTCCAACTCCGCGCAGCCCACGAGGGCCAAGCGCGCACCCGAAAACAGCGAGGACAAAGAAAACCCCATGGGGGGGATAAGGGGGGAGGGCATGATTTTTTTTGCCGGGGGGGGGGGGAAGGAGGGGGTTGGCCCGGAAAATATCAGGGGAGGCGGAAACCTGAAGGGGGGGGGGGGGGGGGGTCGGGCACGGGGGTCGTTGCGCGCCGCCGCCCCACGAGTCACTGACCTGCTGCAGGGGCATTTCGGAGAGCAGCGGGGGCCGGGGGGCGGCCGGCCGGCGGTCAGGCTGTCCCAGGCCAGAGGGAGGAGGAGGAGGAGGAGGAGGAAGCGGCGTCCCCCTCCCCGCCCGCCCCGGCTCCCAGTCACAGCCGCGGCCTCCGCGCACGTGTGCCAGACGTCACCGGCGGCTCCGGGGGTGAAGCGGAGACACCGGCGGGGCACGGCCCGGCCCCCAGCCCCGGGTGGGGAATGGGGCCCTCCACGCCGACGGCTTCTCGCTGTTCGCTGCCATGCGGCGGGACGTGGCGGGGGATTATTTTTATTCCTCCCCCCTTTTTCTTGTCTTATTTTTTTTCTATTTCTTTTTTTTTTCGCCTTTAAATAAGACCCGGCAGCGGGGGGTGGGAAGGAGGCAGGAAAGTTTATTGCAACAAAGCGCTGCCTCCGCCTTTCCTGCCCTCGACCCCCCCACGCTCCCCGGCCGCCCCCCCGGGCCCGGACGGCGGCGGGGAGAGGGCCTGCCTGGTACTGCCCCCCCCAGGGTCCCCTTCACCCTCCCGCGGGGACAGGGGAAAACAAAAATTACCGGGGGGCGGCCTCCGCCGAGAGCGGGCTGCAGCAGCGCCGTCCTGCCGGCGGGTCCGTGGGGGGTGCAGTACAGCGAGCTGCCAGCGGGCTGGCCCCCATCCGCCGCCGGGGCAAAGGCACCGGGAGCCTGGGAAGCGGCGGCGGCGGCGACGGAGGAGGAGACAACACAGGGCGCCCCCGCCGCCGCGCCGGTGCTGCGGATCTGGATGAAGGTGCCGGCGGCAAAGCGGGCCGGGAAGCCGGCGGGGGCTGCTCTGGAGTCCGTGGACGGTGCGGGCGGCGGCGCTGCCGGGGCCGGCGGCTGGAGTCCCCTTCTCATCCTTCCCTCCGGGTCTGTCCCCGCAGCCGCGTCTCCTCCTCCCCCCGTCCCTCCCCCCCCGGCCTTCCCAGCTCCTTTCCTCCTCGATGGCGAGGACCCGCGTAAAATACTGGGGGCTGCGGGTGCCGGGGGGGCCCCGGCTGCAGGATGCGGGGCGCCGGGGGGGGACGGAGGCGCCGGGGCGGGCAGATGCGGCGGATGGAGCGGGGCCGCTCCCGCTGTGTGGGGCCGGCTGGAAAATGGCTCCAGGAAGCGGCGGCTGCTGACAATGAATGAAGGGAAAGGAGACGGGTTACGCGCCAAGGGCCTCCCGCGAAACTCGGATTTCCCGCCCTCTTTTTCAAACTAAATTTGCATAGCCCCGCCCCCGGGGCGCGCCCCGCCCGCCTCGCCGCCTCATTGGCCCTCGCCGTCCTCCCGGCGGTCCAACGGGGGGCCGCCTCCCCGCCCCTCTCCCTTCCCACTGGCCCGCCGCTTCCCGGCGCGGCCGTGATTTGCATGCCGCCCGCCGATTGGCTGCGGGGGCGAGGCTGGGGGATTCCCCCTCGGAGTAGCCGGGATCCCGGTTCGCCGGCTCCCTGACACTGACAGCTGCGGCGGCGCCGGCCGCAACGTGCCCGCCGGGGGGGCCCCGCCTCCCGGACCCGCCCCTTGGGCTCCCCCGGGGCGGTGGCGAGCGCCGGTTCGCGGCCCCGAGAAAGGGAAGGAGGAGGGGACGGTGGTGGCCCGGCCGCCTGCGGAACGCCGTCGCCGCCACTCCGGAGCAGCTGGGAGTTCCCCCCGTGGCGCTGCGCCGGAGTCCTGCCCGGCTTCTCTCGGTGCTCGGAGGGGGTCACCTGGGTGCTCGCCCTGGTTTGGCCGGAAAGGCAGCGGCCTGTGCGGGTGAAGCTTTGAGGGAGCCGCTTGAAAGCGGCCCCACGCGGGATTTCACGCTCCCGTAGCTGCAGAAGCGCTTCCTCACGTAGCAGCATTCACAAATCCTCAAACCAGCCTGCCTGGAGCATTTCGTTCCTTCTTTTCCACGAAAAACAACCACTCACCTAAATACTCCCTTCCTTTATGCTCTGTATTGCCTCCAAGAAGTAAAGCAGTGAAACTAGGTCCATGAACTGTTCACACATTCTCATAGTGTCTTCATTTATTGAATGCCCCCTTAAATTATTGAATGTTCCCTGAACTTACTAAGTTCCTGTCCTGCTCTTCCCAGCACCCACTAACCATGCCCAATTTTCCAGTGTTTCATTTCCCCACACACTCCACGGCTCCTAGCAGACATGTCCAGCCTTACACTGCTGAATCGGGCGGTTAAGACTTGGTGAAGTTCCCTGTTTCCATCACTAACAGGTACATGAAAAAACTGCTCCATCAGGTCTGCAGCCCTGCTGATAGTTACCCTGCTCTGACCCCAGCTAAACAGAGCAGATACCTATGGTGTGATGCTGTTGCATGAAAAATGAGGTCATCTTTCATTCTAGGCATGTCTTTCATCAGAGGAGGAAGTTCTGCTCTGTCTGGCACTGGAGAGGCCTTGATTAAGCTACTGGTTACTTTCCTGACTGCAGTCATGGAAACAGGAGTGACTTTTGTGTTTTTTTTCAGCCATGGCCTCTGCTATCTTCAGCTTCCTACCCATCATGCGACCCTGTCCTACACCTGGACATGCTGCATCATAGCAGGGGAGGTTACTGGGCACATGTGAGGGCCAAAGCAGGGTAAAAGCTGAGGACTGAGGACAGTGGCTGAAGAGGGAGGGACTTAAAGAAAGCAGAAAGTAAAACGTACATAGGAAGTGTACAGAGAACTACATAAAGGAAGGTAATTGCAGGGCCAAGAACCTCTGTGGATCTGTAAGAACCAAATTGCTGCCTACTGGGATGTCATCATCCGGGTATCTACTGCAGAGAAAATACCCTGCAGAACTCAAAGGCTTGGGAGATACTGTAATTAAGACTGATGTGTGGCTGTGATTTATCTTTCCTTGTGAGTATGGTACTGTACCACTCTTTGTGAGTATATTTTTTATCTGTATGACGATATGCAATTTTACCCTCACGGTGTCATCTGGGGAAAAGCCTGCATTTGTCCTGAAAATGGATGAACCTGTGTAGTAAGGATTACTTTCTTTGGGATTGTGAGTGTTGATGCAGGTAGTGGAAGCAACAATAGAGATTAAGCTTTGCCTCAATGTTAAAATTGTTAAAAGCTGCTCCAGAGACCTGGATTCTAATGAACGCGACTTTTCCCATGAAGGAGATCCTGGAAAATGTAAAAACTAAGGTTGCAAAGAAGTTCCTGAGTTTGAAAGACAAAAATGTCTGTAAGAAACAGTAAGCGTGTGGACAGTAAATAAATGTATAGCCCAGCATATGGAATACGTATGATGACAGAAAATCCTAAACAGCTATTTACTGCATGAGACCTGCCCATCCTTCCTACTGAGTGAAGAATTGTGCAGCAATAATGTTCACATAACAAAAGACTGTGTTGTTATACATACATGCAAGGCACAGAACTGAAATTGCACAAAACCCCACTTTCCTATTTATTCACCTTAAAGAACCCAATTTCCAAAATTTTTGAGCTTGACTTCATGAGCATCTAGGGAAATGTTGAGAAGGGAGGAATGGGATTATGTGCTAGTGATCACACATCTGGAACACAACTTGCATGAGAGCAAATGGACATCTGGAGGGAGTATTGAGAGTGGTGGGATACATGCTTCCTGCTGTCACTGAAAGTGTGGCATCCCATCATCCAGGTATTAAAGAAGACTTAAAACACCGTGGGCCCCAGTATTGACCCCTACCAGACACTGCTAATGACTGGCCTCCACCTGGACTTTGTGTTGTTGATGAGAACCTTCTGGGACTCACAATTCAGCTGGTTTTCAATCCACTTCACTGTCCGCTTAGCATAGTCCACACTTCATTGCTTTGTCTGTGAGGACATTACAGGAGATGCTGTCAAAAGCCTTACTGAAGTCAAGATAAACGTCATCCATTGCTCTCTCCTCATCCACTAAACCAGTCAGTCTCATTGTAGAAGGCTATCGGTTTGGTTATGCACATCTTTGTCTTCATAAATTCAAGCTGACTACTCCCAGTCACCTTCCTGTCTGTTATGTGCTTGGAAATGGTTTCCAGGATAGTTTGTTCCTTCTCAGGGGTTGAGATGAGGCTGAAGATCTGTAGCTCCCCAATCTTCCCTCTTGCCCTTCTTGAAGATAGGATTGACATTTGCTTTGTTCTAGCTGTCAGGAACCTCTCCCAGCTGTATCAAGAGTGGCCCCACAGTGACATTGGCCAGCCCCCTCAGCACTTGTGGGTACCTCCTGCCAGGTCCTATGAAATTCTGTACATCCTGTTTGTTTAAATGTTCCCCAGCTTGATCCTCCTCTACTTAGGGTAAATTCCCCCTTCTCCAGACCTTCTCACCAGTCTCTCAGGAACCTGAGATTACTGAAGGCAAAGCAGTAAAGACTGAGGCAAGGAAGGCATTCTGTACATCAGCAATTTCCATGTCCTTTGTCAACAAGTCTCTTTCCCCATTCAGCAGTGGGCCCACATTTTCCTTCATCTTCCTCTTGCTGTCGATATACCTAGAGAAACTCCTCTTTCTGCCTTTCATATCCCTCACCACACTCAACTTCAGGTGGGCTTTGACTTTCCTAACACCATCCATACATACTTGAACAGCATGTCCTTATTATTGCTGGGTCACTTGTCCTCTTGCATTCTTCCTTCTTATGTCTGAGTTTTAAAGACAGCTTGTTTCTTTGCCTTGATTCTCAAGTAGTTTAATAGCTCTGGTCAAAAATATCGGGCTGAGGACATCGTCTTGGTGAAATACCAGACCAAATTATGTAGTGTCTAGAAGGCGACAGATGATTGAGAAACTGTGTCTCAGAATGAGAAATGTTGAATACCATTAAGTATAGGCATGCCTACCCTCCCAAATAATACATAGGCATCCCTTCTAGAGAGCAATTTGAGAATAAACATGATGGAGCTGCAGTAAAGGAATAGCAGAATCTGCTTTTGTGCAGGGGGCTAGATATTTGGGACATTACTGGAAATAATCTAATACGATTTCACAACCTTTGAACACAGTGTATGTCCTTAGACCCTTTTGTCCTTAGTTGGAACTCAGAGTTACAAACAAACATCTGACTAACCATTTAAGAAAAATGAACCCTTGAAAATGAAGTAAATGCCTAAAACTTGGGAAAATTCATTAAACACATTTACACTTACAAAATTTACAGGGATTGTGATATTTTCTAGGAGAGAAACCCTGTTTAATAAAAAACCAAACAAACAGCGAAATGAAACTAAACAAACTAAACTGACTTCCTTGTTCTGTAATTATTACTAAGAAGGTGATGTGAGAATTTAGGGGTGAAATGACTCCTATCAGCAGCATGTGATCTAATTACTGTATTTACTGACCAGTTTCTGGAAACATTTTAGGACTATCATCCCTTAATTTTTTCAAAGTCAAAGTCATCAATCTTGAAATGTCACTTTGCCTTAAAAAATAATTAGACATGGGCACAACCTTTTCTGCCCCATCCGTCCTATTTCAATGGTTTCAGGGAAACCAGCAGACCACCTATTTAGAGCATGGGCATACAGTAACACAGCATCATTTGGTAGCATCTCCTCATTATACCTGTGTAATCCTAGTTATTAAAAGAACTGCATGGCACACAAATGATTGCTTGGTTCATGTGAGTTTATTTTTCAGGGTTGATGACATTTTTTTGTAACTGTTGACAAGGTCATCACGGTCTGTTAATATTCTGTAAGAATTTCATTTTTTCACATGTAGTCATGTATTTATGTTAAAAACCCTCTTATATATGTCTACAAACTTGTTCATGTCTTACATTTCTATACTTCATTACCTACGTACATTGGTAAACATACAATTTTGATTTACAACAAATGATACTTAAGAAAATACAACAGAAGTCATGCATGCATTATAAATTCTGTATGTCAGCACGGTTCTGCTTTAGGGAGGATTTTAGTGAGGAACGTCGAGTCTGACTATCTGCTTAAGGAGGTGGAAGGGTGCTACAGCCCTATCATGTAAAGACAGAAACATATACTTGACCTTGTGCAGGCTAGTTATCACGAGGTGACTTTAAGTGTCTGTGTATTGCAGGATCAGGGGATAGGCTACTTGGAGACTGTTGGTCCTCCTTGTTGAAAAGTTCTGCCTTTCCTTTGTGGGATTACAGCACATTTGGCAGTTCTAACCCTCCAAGAGCATGACCCAGTGCAAGGGGTTTCTCTAGGAGGAAGAAGAGACATGAGGTCTGTTCCTCTATCATTGGTTCTGATCCCTTTTGTCAATTCAGGCCAACTTTACGTGAAGAGTTAGTATCCACAGTAGCCTCCTGCAACTTGTCCTCACACAGCGATCAATTGAAACCTTGTTCATCTTGATCAAGTGCTATTTAAAACACAAAGCAACCTAAAATAAAGCTGCCCTCACGTCATCTAACCTTCTTAAGTCTGCTACTCAGAACTTCAGTTCTTTCAGCCCTAGTATAACTAAACCAATTGACTTCTAAAAGACCGCACAATCCCCTTGTAATAATCAAGCCTAAACAACTGTTTGCAAAGAGACTCTGCAGCCAAAAGGGATTGTTTTGTCTCAACTCCAGGTCTCTGGAGCTATCCATGCAGGCCCTGAACTAACTGCCCTCCTAACTACAAGAGAAGAACTGGCTTCAGAAGGTTATTAATATCAGATATATAAGATCGACAATATATTTTGTTCGGTTTTGTACATTTTTAAGTTTCGTTTTAAAGAGCAAGTTATTTTAGAGACTTTTGGGGGTGAGAGTCAGTGCCAGGGCATTCTGATAGGAATCTGTTGCAATTTCATCTTTTGGAGTTTCCTCCAGTTTTCCTCACTGGAGCAAGGGCTGCAATTCAGGTCTCTGGATCAATCACTTGAAATCATTTGCTGAGGAGCTGCTCTGAGTGGTGTGGCTGGAACAGCGCCATTGGAGGGTGCCCACAGCTCTGCACTCTCCTACACAGAGATGTATCTTCAAACCCATTTTCCAAAGCAGGCAGAAGCAAATTTGAACCCAGGCCTTCAATATCACTCATTGTGGGCAAAAAAGGGCAGAAAATTACAACTTCTGCTCAGTAAGTAACTTGCTGTGAAGAACTGGAGTAAGAACCCCTCTGAGGCTTCCTGCTCAATTCAGGATTGTTTCCTTTTTTGAGTGTGGAAGGCCAGCTTTTAATCTTGTGTGTCTATTTCTCTCCAAGCACAGGGCAGGAAGACCTTGGGTGTTTGATTCAGACCCGTAGGTTTCCTTAGGCAGCACAGGAATGGCTGCTGGGCACACAGCTACATGGCATGAGCCTGTGCTGGGGATGAGGTTAGGGGGGTGGCAGAGGAAGAGCATTGACAGCTGAGTGGCTTGGAGAGTCTTCCCCATGTCAGAGGTTACAAAACAAGCACCATAGTCCTCAGTTTGTACACCCGATGTCAATCCAACTTGAAATTACCTCCTATTAGAGGAGACAGGAGCAGGACTACTTTATTGGGGTGCTGTCTCTTCTGTAACAGCAGATTTCCATCTCAGTGTACACAAGGTCTCCTTTATCCTTCTTTAACTAGTGGGCTTGTTGTAGGAAAGTTATACTAGTGGAATGTCTTAATTCAATCCAGGTTTGTTAGGTTTCTTTTCCACATTCATCCAGATCTGATAAATCGCGTGGTGTATTTACTTTTTTTGAATGCTTGTCTAAAAAGTATGTGCACTGAGGCTATTTCTCATAACGTGCTGACTTTTGGAACCAACTCTTTATTTACAGGCTTTGGCAAAATGGTTAGATTTATTATTTATTAACCAGAAAACTAACAGCCCTTTCTTTTAGAAAGGTACAGAGTTGCACACAGTATACTGTGCAACCGAAATTACAAGTCTGATTCTGGATTTTTTCATAATTCCTATAATCTCTGGTTTGATGGGTAAAGCCACTATCATTTTTGGAGATAGAAATCTTTTTCTCCTTCCCTTTCACTTTCAAAACTTCCCTAACCTTTCGTGTACTCTTGTTGCATCAAGAATTTTTGTAAATTTTGCTTTGAGACCATAGCTGGATTTTTCTGTGCTTTCTGAAGAGGCTTTTCTTTACTGTGCTTTTAAAAATCATAGAATAGTTAGGGTTGGAAAGGACCTCAAGATCATCAAGTTCCAACCCCCCTGCCATGGGCAGGGACACCTCACACTAAACCATCCCACACAAGGCTTCGTCCAACCTGGCCTTGAACACTGCCAGGGATGGAGCACTCACAACCTCCCTGGGCAACCCATTCCAGTGCCTCACCACCCTCACAGGAAAGAACTTTCTCCTTATATCCAATCTAAACTTTCCCTGTTTATGTTTTAACCCGTTACCCCTTGTCCTGTCACCACAGTCCCTGATGAATCATCTTACATAGATCTACTTTCTCCTCGTATAGTGGGTTCTATAAGTAGGGCTATGTTCATCCTTATCTTCCTGCTTAGTATGCCTGGATATAACATCAGTTAGCATTTTAATTTGATTTGAACTGTTTTATCACTACAGCTTTTGCATGAATATGTCTTTACTTCTCCAATACCTGGCAGCTTGTGCAAAATCTCACATTTCATCATCACAGAAATATAATTGCAAGACACGCATTTTGGAGGCATCAGAAATTTTTACAATAAATAGTAATACTTTCAAATAATGCTTGAATATTATGTAGGCATATAAAGGTTTCAGAAATCCACACTATTTAGACTACAGTGGAAACCAAGCTAGCAAGAGCTCAAAGTTTCCACATGTAGTCAGAACTATCCCTGTGGGACTATCATCTTCTGCATTCCCTATCAGAAGCTGGGTGCTAACAGAGCATGATGCTGATGAATACATTCTGACTTCTGGCCTTCTATTTTGTCCAGACCTGTTTACATTAGGTACCTTTTGGAGACATAAGAAAGTGTGGTACTGGAAGAGCAATCCAACATCGCCCCAACATCATCCGTAGATGATTCAGGCTTGAGCGCTGACCCTAGGAGCCTCTGCCTTTAGGCTGTAGTAGCATGCACAACTTGAGCGGGCAGAAGCTGCCGCCACGGCCATCAGAAGAAGCAGTCCTGCCTTTCACTTATCATTCATTCCTGTCCCTGTGCTACCCTCCCTTTGCTTGTGGCTGGGGAGCTGATCTGAGTTAGAGCCAGCTATTATTTGGGCTGGGTTAGTCTTAGCTTGTATCGGTTCCTGATCTGTTTCGCTGCAGGGCTGCATAAGATGGTTTAGTGCCAACACAAAATTGGGGACAGCATGGAGGCAGGGATGACCCAGGTGCCTGGAAAAAAAGGGAGCCGAGACCCCACCATCTTAACGAGTTCATGAAACTTCCGCCTTTTTCTCAGTTGTGCTTTATAATCCAGTTAATGAGGTCAGTTGAAGTATTGCTGTTTGTCGTGTTTCAGTTGTTCCTCATCCACCTCTGCAGAACAGGTGATCTACACCGCTTCACATTCCTCTGGGCTTTTCTGACCACCCCTGCTTTCCAAGGTGGGATGCTGGGAGCACCGAGTTCAGTGAAGTGGCTGTCAGAGCCGCCTATGTCCCAGGCAGGACTGTGAAGTCTGGTGGTCAAAAAGGAAACTGCAACCAACAAGAACTCACCTTCTACCGCTGAGACCTTCAGGGGGCAGCTTTGGCTTTACAGTTTCTGTTCCATTTGCACAACAGCCCCGCACAGGTTTCCTCTTGGCTGAACTGCAGCTGGGCAACTGCTTAACACTGCATGTCCCTAAAAGCAGTCTCTACTATGCCGACTGTAGAAGGGATCTTCACAGGGCTGATGCTTTCTCTTGTTGCTGTGGTTCTGGGCTGCGTTTGGTTTGTTGGAGTGCAGCTGCAGATCCAAGTTTCGTCAGACCTTGCAGTACAAGCTGATATAGTAGAGACCAGCTGGCATTGTTTCACCCTCTAGGACTCTTCCGCATAAAATGCAAGTAGGGGTGATACCATCTGCCCCCAAACTCAAGGGAAGAACCAGCTGCAAATGCAGCTGGGACAAACAGCGACAGGAGCAGCTGTTGTTCAACCTCTTAATCTCAGTTTTAATGCACATCTACATGTGACATGGTCCTATTTGCCTACTTTTCTTATTATTTACTTAGGTTGTCTTTTCTCAGAACCTCCTCCCACCAAACCATGGTATTTCCTTCCACCACTTCATTGCGGTTGACTTTGCTCTGATCTCACCAGCCTTTGCCTCTTTAAAATAATCTTTTTATCAACTAGTTTCATTACACTCCATGGGTACCATTGCAAGGACAAGGATTATAAATATTAGAATAGTTGGCTGTTGAGGTGAGTGATAGTGGTGAGATGGGAGGGACTCTGAGTAATATCTCAAAGGTTAGCAAATCTTTCTGCCTTCCTCTAGAGAACTTCCATATGCAAAAGGGGTGTGTTATGGATACAGCTGTCAAAGTCTTAGGAAATGATGAAGCTTGTGGAATGGCAAGTTGTGAGATTAGGCATTAATGTAAATTGCTCTGTACTTCTAGTAGGGAATAGTGTCTGTTGTGATGCAGTCCTTGCGCAAAAGGAAAATCCCTTGTCAGGTTTTCAGGTCCCTATGTGTCCCCAGGTTTCAGCACAATATGGTCATGCATAAGGATTTTAGGATTCAATTCCTCAAACGATTAGTCTCACTATGAACCTTTAAAAAAAAATTAATAGATTCAAGTCCATGGAAATCCTCACTAGCCAGGCATCAATATTCTGAGACTACAGAGAGTAGTGGTCAAAAGAATCAGGTATTTGTAAAGCATATTATTATTTATCAAGGTGAACTTAAGGGAAATGCTTCTCTGATTCTAGCTCTTTTTTCTTTATTTTTTTTTTTAATTGTTTTATTCTTATAATCATAACAAAGACAATTCATGACTCAGATTTAAATTCTAAACTTAGAAGATAGAGGCTCATATTCTGTTTTTCATAAACAAGCTAGCATTTTGATTTCAGAAAATGTACGATGTGAGTTAGCTGCATTGGGGTATAATTGCGTTCTTGTTTTGGTCCTCAATTCATTTTTATGTCTGACTCATCTGGGAAGATCCTGCCTTTCTGGGAAAGAGATGGCAGCAAATCAGTTGGGAAACCGCAGATTTCTTCAGATCTCGCATTCATCTGATTTCACAGTATGCCATTTCTAAGCTTGTGTCTTCAGTGTTGTATCAAATGTTATGTCTCTTTGCATTCCAGGAAACACCATGGGTAAATATGCAATCTCTCTGAGATACAAGAAATCTCATTTTTGAGGTAAAGGGCAGCAAATACAACAGGATAAATGCATACTCCTGGTTTACCCAATGGGGCAGCATTACTGAAATATAGAAAAAAGCTGAGGAAAGTTATAAAATGTGCTGCCTAAAGATTTTTTTCTTGATCTAAAGACTGCCAGAAGCCTCTGAAAGGGTGCCATGTTGCAGAACAAAGAGCCAAGCATCGTGTGTATGTACTTGACAGGTTCACATACTGCTGATGGAGGATACTGGTGTTTTCTTAGCAGAGAGTTGTAGAAGCAGGGAAGGCTGCTGGGACATGTGGTGTTAGGCAGGTCAGTCTTCTGCTTGAAGCTGAACTATTGCCTGACAAGATCAAGTCTGATGTGACCTTGAAATGGAAGTGTCATGAGAGACAGCAAGAACAACCTCCTGATTATCAGTTCCCCCAAAACAACTGTGGATAACATAAAACAAACAAAAAGATACATACCCAAGACTTCTCAGTTGTTGCTCAGAATCCCTTTCCACTCACTGATGGTTTGCAATTGTTTTAAATTATTGGGTACTTAGGGAAGCAAGGATTGCTCTGAGAAAATACTTACAAACCTAGTAAGTAACTGCAGTCGAGCCTTTTTAATAGCTGGGTTTCCTTGGTGGTGCCTATGTAGGCTGATTGTGATTTAAGGTTAAAAAAAAGTTGGCTATGCTCTTACAAGTATGAGGTCAGTGAGTAATTTGGTGAATAGCGATTTCACAGGAGTGGCAGCAGACTGTGTTAATAAAGTCAATGCTCAGCAATACAGCTTTCTTCTGTCTGCCATTGAGGTGCTCTGTCTAAAGCGGGGCTGCCTGTTTAAAGAGCACCTTCTTGTGCTAATTGACATTATAACCACAACTGTTCACACCCCAGCACCTAAAGATAGTCTCCAACAACGTTAAAACGAAGTTACCCTTTTTAGAGAGTTCAGTGGTTGCATCAAACCAATGTACTACCATTACTGGTTTAAACTGGAATGAAAAAAAATAAAAGGAATAGCAGAAGTAACAGTGCTGCCAGGCTAAGGAACAAAAACCGTCTTCTGTTTCTGAGTTTCGGTATTTCCTCATCTTTTGTTTCAACAAGACTCATTTTAGCTACAGATGATGCATATCTTGAGATCTTTTGGCACCGTGTGTGCAATGTTAACCATCTGAGCAGGGTACATTTAGAAAGCAAGGGCTGGAAGGTGTTGCAAAGGGAGGTGGTTCTTGTTTTTCTTCTTCTTGTTCTTGTTATTTTCCCTTCCCTCCCCTCCCCTCTCCCTTCCCTCCCTTCCTCTTCCCTTCCCTTCCCTTCGCTTCCCTCCCCTTCCCTTTCCCTGAATGGTTGGCTGGAGGTGGGCCCAAAGAAGGTAGAAGAAGGTGTGTACGGAGACTAATTCAGTGTTCTATTCTCATAAACTGTTCTGACAAGTAACTCTTTCCTCTAATTTTTGTCTAACATATTTTTTCAGAGGAAGAGCTTAATTTTTGTGTGCTACCAAATCATGTGGTGTTGCACCTTAGTTCCTCTAGGCCTGAATGTTCAAAATGGCCCAATTTGTGCCTTTTTCTGTAACAAAGAGGGAAATAAGCAAAGAAACCTAGAAGCAGAATCTCAGATGATGCTATCTGTCCAGACATTTATGTGTAACTAAAAATTTAAAAAGCATCAGGGAACACTTCTGGACCTGGATTTTATATTTTATTTTTTAATCTTTTAAATTATTAGAGCCATTGCTGGCATGGTTTTGGTCCAGACAAACTGCCATTCTCCCAGGCCAGTTCTGGACATAGTTCAGGAGTCACTGCTGGCCCAAGATCATTCCTGATAAACCACTTGGAATGTGGCCACCCTGTTTTAGATGATTTTATGGGCTCCATAATTTCACTGATATATCCTACTAGCTCACCCAATGACTTGGTTTTTATTAGAATACTAAACTGCAGTTCCTGGAAAGAAATTAAAACTTGATTTTGATACCAAAAGAGATGGAACATTCTGCACTTTTTATGTGAATGTATTCCTCCTAATCATTTGAGCTTCCTGTGTGTTTCAAAGTACATGGCTCCAATTTCCAGTCACTGATTGTTACTTTACTTTTCTTCTGTTGGCCTATGATCATTCAGTGCTTCCTGCTTCAGAAGATACTTATATGCTGTAAGCAATCTGATTTTTATAGCAGATTGTGTTTTTCAGGTCTTTGTCCCTAAGGCATTTTCTACAGCTCTGTAATAAATACTGCTGCTCTCTTCTGTATCAACAGCCATATTCAACATTCTTTTCAGTATGGATAGCTAATGCAGTTATATTCTAGTCTTAGTTCTCAGCTCCTTCCTCCTTACTACTTCTCTCTGCACTATTTTCCAAGCCATGCTGATGCTGAGCATTGTACTTGGAGAGTTTGTTCAGCTTGGCTCCTTCAGTTCCTCACAGAGTCACTGCTGTCCAGCTCCTGATGCTGCAGGCAGAGCCTTGGTTTTCTTCTGCAGTTGTATGGTTGGCTACAGTTTGTTTGTAAAGGTGCTAGTCATCCCAGAATGACTCAGATCACTCTGTACAAGTGCCCTGTCCACTCAAGTAACTCTAATAATGCAAATCCGTGTTGTCCACAGATGTTTCGGGAAGTGATACTTACAGCCTTGAAACAATCCTCATCAAAATCTTTTATAAGGGATCCATCTAATTCTAAAAAACAATGTACTAGAGAGAAAAACAGACCAACAACAATTTAACCGAAGGGGCAGTTGATGAACATGACTGGTTGTAAATCTGGGGTAAAGTCTGACTGCAATTCTGGAGTAAAGTAGGAGTTAAAACTTTCACCTTCATCTGTTGTGGCACATTACAGAACCAAGCCCTTCATGAAGCTAAAACTTCTCAAGTTTCCTTAGGCCGAAGACATACACATAGTTTACAGAGTCATAATAAACTATTAGCTTTTAAAATAAGCAAACAGCTTTTAAAATGTGCCTAATCCATTTCTATTTGTTATTAGCCCATCTGGTCAGTTACGTGCTTCACAGCATGCCTGCTAATAATCTAAAACTTTCTACTGTTATAGTCCTGACCATGTATAATATAATGTTCACTTCCACCTATTTACAGTAACTTTCCTTTTTACACTTTAGCTCTGGAAATACTTGCTTAGAGTAATAAGTATTTTCAGGTCTATAATTTCTTGCTTTTCCTGTTCAGTCTTGAATTCAGAAATAAAGTGCTAGAAGCTGTGCAGTTTTACTTTTCAGAGATTTAGCCTATCTCTTAAGTTATAGAACTTTGCAGTGTATAAAATGTGAGCTAAACACAATCTTCAAGTGTAGTCACATACTTAGGAAATAATTGCTAGCGCTACCTTGCAAGTACAAATCAGTAGCTGGGCTTTCCTTGTGCTCAGCTCTCTCATGCTGAAGAATGCCAAAGACGGTGCCAGAAACTTGAAAGCTATTCACTTTGCATGCATGAGACATGCATGATGCATGGGACAGCCTCAGGCATACCCTGCAGAAGTAAAGGATGGTTTGTTTATCTACAAGGAATATTCCTGTCAGCAAAACTATTGCAATCTGCAAATGGTAATGAGTACGCTATGCAACAGAGAGACCTACAGAAAGGACCCCACTTTAAGGAACAGTGTGATTTTTGGATCCACAACTTGTTCAGAAGGCTTAGTGAGCTGGAGTACTTTTATGCCATAACAAATCCTTTAATCATTTAGTGGTCTTCTTCTTTTCTTTCCACTGCATCCCTTGAGAACACTCTTCCCCATACCCCAAAATCAAGATATATGCTGTCTCTGCAGGGATTTTAAAGCAACAAATTTGGAATTTGGGATGGAATTTTTTTATTTTATGATACCAACATGTGAGAAGCCAAAGGAACAGCTTGAACAAGCAGGCAGCTCTTAATTATCTGCACACCCAACCTGAGTTGAATTAGGCAGAGGCAAATTAGAATGGAAGTTGCAACACTGGGTCACGTTTTACCATCCTGTACAGCACAGGCTAGTTTTAGCCTTCCAAAATTCTAATGTAAAACTGTGGGATGCTGTTAGCAACCTGTCCTTCAACTCCCATGCCCAGAAAAACCTCATGGGAGGAAAATTGCTGTGCAAAGCTGTGGTTTGTCATTGTGGAGAGAACAAATAGTCTTGTTTTTCCTTCCCTTCCCCAGCATCAAATGTACAGTGTAGGGCCATGTGGAAAAGTTGGCAAATTCAATGGAAAAGGAAAGCAGGGACTGCTGAGCAGGGACACTCAGAGTTAATATACTTTCAGCAGTATTAATTCTCTTTTACACCCTATTGTTTTCTTCTGCATGTAGCAGGAGTGAGAATTCCTTGTGGAGAGAGTTAAGCCAAGACAGCACAGCCACTGAATAAGCTCCTCTGCAGTGGTTGAGAGGGGGCTTTGCTTTGTGTACATGGGGCTTTGGGACTAGAGTCCCACTACCTCTTCATTTTGCTGGTCCCACAGCCTGGATGCCAAGAAGTTGCTTCCTGCTGGTAGATGCAGTGGAGCTGCAAAAACACTTCATCTTTTTAAGATGAAACCCACTTGGCTGCATCCCTGCATTTACATGGTAGACGTAAACTGCAAACCTCTGCGGTTTGAATACAGATCATTAAATTGAAACCAAAATCATTAGACTGCTTGTCTGCAAGACATCAGGAAGCTCTCCCAGAAATCTCAGGCTACAGTATATGCTACCCATAGTGGCACTCAGCAAAGATCTAGAGCAGTAATCTGTAAGATGTACCAGCAGCATAGCTAGAGAAGATAAATTCAGGTTAGATCAGAAGACTAAATGCTTCCTTATAGGGATAACTCAGGCAAGCAGAAGATTTAGATGGAAACTCAGAAATTCAATAACTAGGTGATGGCGATGACCCTTTTTGTCAACTTTGGCTATGCATGGAGTGGAAGAGGAGATCTTTTTTTAACAGTATAGGAAGCTGCCACTACAGTAGATCCATATCATATTCTGTCAAGTAGAATGCAATTTGTCAGTTCCTGTGTAGCAAATCATGATGATATCAATTTAAAAACATATTTGCAAGCAGTTAGCTGGCAAATGCATTGTACCCTGGCCCATCTGTTACCACAGTAATTGGGTCATCCACTTCAGAAGACTGTTTTGCCCATGTAGTGACAGAAGCAATGACCTCATATGAAGAAAGCCTATATTGGACTAGGGATTCTAACAGTGGGATAGGGGAAAGAAAGCATTCCTATGGAACCAAATCGAAACAGCAGACCCCCATTAGGCAAGTGTTCAACTGAGGCTCTGGAATAGGTCTAATTGTACCTCAGAAATAATGCTGAGGGAAAACAACGAAAAAAGTTCTGCAAGTTATCATTACAGAGGGGAACGCAACCTACCTAAAGAGAGGGTTGCTGGGGCAAGCTCTCTTCCTGTCCAGAGCTGCAGATCACCAGCTTCAGCACCCTTCTGTACCCAGGCACTGCCCATGTGAAAAAACGATACTGAGAAGGTATTAGTGTATTTTAAAATTTTAGGTTGTTCATTTTAATTTGGAATTTCCTTTTTAATATGAGTTAATTAACAGAGTTGGTTTCTGATTTAAAGATAATCAGGTATTTGGTTACAAAATTAAGAAGTTATAACACCTATTTTACCTGTTTGTGACAGAGAATGAGGCCTTTCTCTACATCATGTAGAGTATTTTCCTTTCTCTCTTTGTCCCTCAGGGCAATTATCTATTAGAATAACTTTGCTAGGATTATAACTCTTCTCTATCCCTAGCAATTTTAAGAGCTAGAGTACTTGTTTTTCTTAAAGTTAGGCTCTAGTCTGAACAAGAAATAATTGTTACAAACATCTTATGTTACCTCACCAGAGTGGATTTTTTTTTCAATCATCTTTAACCACTGATCCTTTTAATTTTCTCTTCTGAGACAAGCTTCATTACCATGAGTACAGAATAAGTTTCTGAGAGTTTAGGTGTCCATGATGTCTTGGCCACCTCTGCAGTACAAAGTCAGGTGAGAGCATTTTGTAGTGAAACTCAACAGCTTCTCACTGACACAGATGTATGGAAAATATGTAAAACAAACTGAGAAACTAAGCAAAACTTCACCTCAAATTTAAGTGAAACATCTTACAGCTTAGAGATTAAGCACCAAAACCAGATACATATTCTCTGAGCGAAGTCCAAACCTGGTTTAGCGGAAAGCAAGTTAAAACAGGAAGACAAAATGAAAGTCAAATCCTTCTACACCAAAGTTTCATACACTGTACTCTGCCACTAGTTCAGACTTTGTGACCACTAGGGTCACTTCTGGCCTTATAGCCAGGGAATCCTCACTGCCAGAAATGTGTGAGTGGAACTTTCAGCTACATCAGCCATTTCCATCACTTCTTTCATACTAGACTTTAAAATGCCCAAAGTGTAACAGAGTCGTCACTTGAATAAGACAATAGTTGCTGAAACTTAATTTAGACTGCATGTATCACTGCCAAACAATATGTTTCTCTGATTAACCTGTAAAATACACAGGAAAAACATCCAGCAAAGACAAGCTCATTACATTTTTGCCAGCTTGGGCAAAGGCCTTCTTGCTAGTGGTAAGGGAGCTGACTTTTGAAAGGCTGAGTGTACTATTCAGTTGCTCCATTTTGATGGCACTTGGAGGCCCATTTTTCTATGCTTTTGCACCATCTTAGCCTTGTAAGAAATGCTGTGTTATGAGATTGGCCTAGTTGGGGCACTGATAAAACTAAACACTTATTTGAACACACAGCTTTACAGTAGGGCAGACATTTGCTTTTTATTTTCCTGCATTCCTAAGAAACCTGAAATTTGCTCACATACAGTCACTTGATACCATAGCCATGGTACTCTCTCCGAGCAGCTGCTAAAGCAGACAATGCTCGACTTCATTTAAGTTGTTTTCTTCTACCAGGTCTCCTTTTTTTACAGAAGTAGGTAGCCTCGCACTTACGGAACTGCCAGAAGGTTTGCCAACATCCCCATTAAGTTTATAAAATACCTGTTGACAGATGTGATTGACAGGAGACTTTGAAGGTGAAGGTCTCAGTTTCTCTTCCTTGCAGTATCCACAACCATTGTTTAATGATCCTGGCTTGAGGCAGGATCTGATCTTGTGGACGTGAACTAATCCACCCAGGAGGGTCTAGTAAGCGGCTGCCATTAAAACAAACATCATTTAACGTTTTACAGATCAGCCAGCAGGGGTCCTGCCTTTGCCAGCGATGAATACACCTAAAGGTCTCATTGTTAATTGGGTCAGCTTCTTTCTGGTGGCTCTTACAGGGCCTTGAATTCAGTCCTTTTCCCCATGCATGTGAATATTATACTCATAATAATAATCACAGCAGTAAGATATTTATTATGTTTATTATCACTGTGCCAAGCAGCTGTATTCATGGGGGAGGACCCTGGTTTGCTGGATGATACACAAGCCCAGCATAAAGCAAGCAGCCCTGGCTAAAGGGGCTAATGATCTAAATAGGAGGCAGGATTGAAATCTGGATACAGACCAGCTGGCATAAGAGGCTGAGAAAACAATAAAACAGTACAAATCAGTGAATATGCTGTGATCTCAGCATAACAACTCTCTGTTGACAAGCTTTCAGTAGAAAAGCGTGTGTGTGTGTCCCCACAAAAAAAAAAAAAAAAAAAAAAGGAAAAGGTTTAAGAAGTTTTAAGAATTAACTAAAAAGAGGTATATTAATCTTGCATGTTTATTGAGTTCAACTTGTAACTGTAGAAGGGCAAGTTCAGAAGAAAACCCAGGAGTGCTTGTTTGAAAATCTAACATAATGGCTAATGTTTGTCTTACAGTGGATGGATAGACAATGGGAACCTAGAAAAGGAAGAATGACACAAGCAGAGCAAAACAGGTTATGCAAAAAGAGGAGTGATATGTTCAAGGAGGTGTATTTGGCAAATAGACTTTGCAAGTAACATTCTGATTGGGCAAGGGTAAATTTACCAATGCTGCAGGAAAAAAATGTTTCAGTAATCAAAAGCTGAGACAATAGGAGTCTGGCTGTGATTTTAGCTGAGCATGTGTTGACTATATCTTTACAGGTATTCACTCAAATAGAATAATGAAGTACAACTTTAAAGTAGAAAAAAGCAATTTCTATGAAACAAACACATTGGAAAACCTTTACAAGCAAGAATTTCTTGTAGTTACATAATTAATATATTGGTCATCTTAAATAACACTCAAATCATACTCATCCCTGATTTTTTTTTCCTTTGCACATTATTTGAATGTCATGACCATCCAGAACTAGAACAGTAGTACATACAATTTACTCTTTAACAGTGTACTCTAGAACAAAGTGTTCAGTTAGCATTACTGTTACTAGATACCTTACTCAGACTGTACGTGTTGCAGAGCAGTGTATTTAGCTAGCTGTTACCTGATAGCATTAGTGGACAAAAAACTGTGTAGATCTTAGCTCTCTAAAACCATGCATGAGTACTGAATGATTTCTGCAATGTAGTTTAACTTTTTCCATGAGACTTTTAACTACAACTGAAAAGGCTTATTTGCTTATACAATTTTGCTTTTTCTTTGTACAAAATGGTAGTATTACATCTATAGCTTTAAAAACACTAGAACTGCTTTCTGCTAACTGTAACTCTTGGCTGGTTTCAACATCTTTTTTTACCACCTATTTCATTTACTGCAAGAAGGATTTCTAGAAAACAATTATGATATAAGGTTTTGGAACTATTTCTCTAACTTTTTGGCAAAGCTAAAACGACTTTTCCCTGTGTTGCACAGTTTCCCCTCTAGATGGTAGCAGAGAACAAACTCTAAGGAACTTGCATTGTGAAGGCTGGGTGCATACTAGCGAAAACTAGTATTGCCTGTGAAGTACAATGCAAAGAAGCTGAAAAGTCATTGCATATTAAATTATCTTTGTTTTGTTTTCATTTGACATAGATAAGAAGAGTTAAGCTGTATTCGCTGATGGTTCCTAGTAAATTTAAACTTGGAATTTTGAAGGAATGTTACTATCAATAACTTCCATGAAATATGATTTGCCTTGTCTGTTCTACAAATACTTTCTTAAGAATACAAAAATAATAATTTATTTATTTTTAATATAAAACATTATTTTGCTTTTCTTTATAAAATCCTTCTCTTGATTCCTTTAAACGTAGCTGAACTGAAATGTCCGCATGTCCAATGTTATTGCCTGGATCTTGAATGATTTCCATGAACCTCTACCTTTTTCAGATTAGTTATGAGTAACTCTTATTAAACTTTAATTTTTGAAATGTCTCATTTTGTAAATCACAAAATTTCCTTCCAGGTTTTTAGTTTCTGTAGAGAGACTTTAAATCTCAAAATGTTCCTGAATCAAAAATAGTAGAGCTCACAAGAATATCCAACATAAATGATCTTCTTTTTAATTCACTAGTAAATGGAAAAAAGAATCCTTTAATATTTACATGTATTTACGTGGCCTTATGACCACTGGTTTTACTGAAGTTCCATGTCAGCAGCAGGAAAAGAAACCAGGCTGCAAAATTATCTCAACTCTAGACACAGAGGACCTCATGTTGGTAGAATGAATCAGAAGCCATAAAGTATATGTTAACCTCTGTTCACTGTCTTCTATTGTCTTTAATTTTGTATCGATAGATCCTAATTCACTATTATTTGAAAATATTAAACATCAGTATTCAGTGATCTCTAAAACCTTCTTTAGCAGGTAACATTCTCTTTCAGTAATGGTGAAGGCCATCAGTGCTATGACTTTATAGGCATACAGATGTGTGGATGCTACCTAGAAAAAAATACACAATCACTTTCTCCCTCAGTTGCTCAGCTTTGTTTCTTGCAGTTCTGTGTATCTTCTAGACCTGCAGTTCATCCACAGGCCACCATAGTCCATAGGCCTGAGTTTTCAATGTCAAAAGGAATCAGGATTTGAAAAGAAACACATTCTCCTTCATTCTGAAACAAAAGGAGCACAGGAGTAATTTCTAGCTCATCTCTGGTGAGTTTCATTCACACATGTAGGATACCTTATTGGCACTTTCACATCATTATTTCCTTAACTGCATGGTTTCTCCACACACACCACCCCCCCACCCCCCACCCCCTTTTCTAGATTTTGAATAATCTTTTCTGGATTCTTCAAAACTTAGTGTTAGCAAAGCCAGAATTTAAAACACCCATGCAAAGATAAAAGGGACTTTTTAGTGTCAGACTAACATTTCTACTGATGAGATCGTTCTAGATGTCTTACAACATTGCTGTACTGTGCTTGGGTGCTACACTGGCAACCTTCATTCCTGCATTTCCTAACTATTAAATGACTCTTCGTGACTTCTCCACATCATCTGGTGAATTGTCTTCTACTGTTTAAACCATAAACCAAAACCTTCCACTGAAGAGTAATGCTAACCATATGGAACTGTATCAATCATGCATGGTCAGAGAATCACGAAGCAGCACTCACTTCCATATGCAAACTAGTAGAAACTCTACAGCAAATGATTAAGTTAGCAGACACATGGGTAACTATGATATAAGGGGGAAACTACAGCCATTGTACAGAAGTTACACATCACAAATCCATTAGAGTTCTCTGAAGACTAAGGGTGATCCTGTCCAGAAGGTTTCCAGATTACTAGAGGTAAGGATTTGTACCCACAGAAATTAAATAGTCACAGAATAGTAGGGAATACTGTCTTCTGCATTGATAGCTGTTTAAAAGGAAATAAATAAAGGATGAGAATAAATATAGACTTGGAAATTAATATGAAGGAAACTGTCCTGCTGATCACATTAAGTTTTTGGAAAAGGAGATGAGAAGACAAAGTTAGCAAGGATTTGAAATAATTCAAGATGATCAAAGCTTCATTATAGCACTGTAACACATTTCTTAGTGTTGTATTGTGGGGCAATTTAAAGACTGCTAACATTTAACATTGATAAATGCAAACAGGAAAAGCAACTCTGTATTATAAATACGCATTAGGCTGTAAATTACCCATTACCTTTGACTTTGAATTTACTGGAGATGATATTAGGAATTCTTGGTAAAGAAATATAGAACACAACATTATGTTACTATGTAAATCTATAGTCTTTCAAAAACAGAAACAGAAAAAGATGAAAGGGTAGAACAAAGATACCAGTAACTTCCATATAAAGAGATTAACTAGATGCCTCAGCAACGACAAGAGACAACTTAGGGTATATGAAGTTACAAATAGTATCAGGGAGGTGATTAAGCAATGATTACTCACTTATTTCTCACAGCACAAGAACAAGACAGCACCCAATGAAATTACGAGGCAGCTGCTTTAAAACAAACTAAAGGAAGTACTATATCATACAGCACATAATTAAATAGCAGAACTCATGGGATATTGTGGAGGTCAAAAATATAAGTGAATCTGAAAAATATTAGACATGTAACATAGCCCATCAGTGGCTATTAAATATTATATTCCAGATGAAATTTCATTTGACTACTATAAGCTGGGAGAGGGCAAAGTAGAGGTATTGTGCTGTGTTTGTTGCATTTCTCGTACACCTTGCCTAAGCATCCACAGTTGTCACTGTCAGGGACAAGAGA
This sequence comes from Lathamus discolor, assembly GCF_037157495.1. Taxonomy (NCBI): domain Eukaryota; kingdom Metazoa; phylum Chordata; class Aves; order Psittaciformes; family Psittacidae; genus Lathamus; species Lathamus discolor. The sequence continues at coordinate 64,753,792 of NC_088885.1, forward strand.
CCTGAATGACCTTTTGGTCTGACAAGTTATGACTACTTTTACACCTTGTAGGTGGTCCTGCCCTAGGTAGACGAGGGGGCAACAGACAGTGACTTACAATTCTTATGTGCAAATTAATTTAGGAATCAAATATAGCAGTGACACATTCAAGCATGGCAGGGTTTAGGAGAGCTTTCTCATCTAAGTGCAGCATACAATGAATGCACTGTTCCTGAGCCAGTTTGGGTCCAGGAGCATGTTCTCAGTCACATTTAGCCCTGTCTAATGTCCCTTGGCTCCATGAAGTGCCAGTTTAAGTGTCTTTTACAGCAGGGCTTCCCTTTCCAGGGGCACAGACTCTGCATAACACCCTGCACTGCCGGCTCCCTACATCTGTACTACCCTGTAACCAAAGTAGTAAAGCTCCTAAAGAAGGAGGTGCAACAAAGACTGTGTTGAGGAGCCATCATACCAAGCTTTCTTGCTGACAGCTTGGGTATGGAGGTGAAATCTACCTTCTTCTTCTTCTTTTGGGATTTTACCAGCCTTCCATGTCTATAAGCTGTAGAGCTGACAGTATTTTGCTTATGTGTGTTAAAGCTACTAGCTAAACAAGAAAAGGAGCACTGGAATTGAGGAATTGTTTTCAACAGTGATAATCTTCCTCATAATAATTACAGTGTTCTTTCCTCTCCTGTTGCCACTCAGCTTCTCCTGCCTCTCTGCCCAGTGTTTTCATCTTGATACTACTATCTTGCCTTTCTTCTCTAACTTCTGTCTCACCTCGTTCTTGCTGATATGCTTCCACCACCAATTCTGTCCTCCTTACCATAGCTCCCTTTGCTTTTGTTCCTGTAACCAACTTTGCTCTAGTTCCCTTCACCAAGCTTCTTGTGCTAACTCACTTCAGAACTGCCATCTTTCTTCTTCTTGTGCTCTTGCTCCTGGCTTTCTCCATCTGTCCTTTCCTCTTTCCAGCTGTTTTCCAGAGCAGCTGTTTCCACTGCTGTACAAAACCCAAGTACTGACTATAGAGACACATGCATGCTTTTCTCAGTTCCTGTGCCTGGAGCCATGTGATATTCCACTCATGTAGTGGCAGAAATAGATGCGAGTCCAGTCATATGGAGGAAATGTGAAGGGCCGAAAAATGCTTACGGTCTTCAGAGATGTTATACGCTGACCCCCGAGCCTCCACATGGGTTATGTGTGGCTTTTTCCCCAGAACTCTGGCAGTTGGTCACTATTAAGTAGTTTCACAAAGACAATGAAAGGCATTTCCTCGATTCCAGGACAACTACCACATCTAAACTTGAAGTCACCATCCCAGAGGTACTAGATTTCCACAGTGAAAACACTTTGAGAATATTTGTATCGTGTGTGTTTAATAAATCACTTTTATTCTGTTCCCAAAAGCAGGTCAGTGGTTTTAGCCCAAGCGCAGCAAGCAGCCTGCCTGTGGTAGACACAGCCCGTGGAAAGTTCCATGCAGATAGATTCAGGCTGGCAAATTTTAAACAACTGGAAAGAGGGACTTCTAATGGAAAATATATGCATGGCTACCCAGTCCTTCCAAACTGCTTAGTTTCCCTACTTAAAGTGAGTATGTGCATGCATGTATGTACACATATATATTTATACATACGTATTTTCAAACTGGCACACTAAAACAATACTATTAAGAAAATGTTGTTGCTGTTAACTCCTTCCCCACAAACAGTTTTTGCCTGGGGTTTCTAGCACAATACAAGCAGGACACTTTAAAGACAGCACACTAACTTTTTTAGCCACTACAGTTTCAGCTACCACAGTTGACAATTATTTAAAGAAGGGACAATGATGTGCCTATTAAAGAGCCCAAAACCTAGCCCACGAAGACCCTTTGGGGCATTTCAGGTTTCAAGCATGTCAGCAGCACAAGCTGAACAGAAAGCTTTCGCAGCGTTGCCCAAGCACTCCTTGCAACACAACATAACACAACACAGCATTGTCCAGGGCAAGCGTAAGAATACTCCTTTTGCAGAGATACGGTCTTGGCAGAATACCTTTTGAACTTACAAGATAAGCAGTTCACTTAGAACTCCTTTTTCTTCCCCTATCAAAGAGAAGTCGCTGTTTCTCCACATCACATGCATCTGAGTTTCCAGCAATGTGAACTGTGGACTGAAAGCTTGGTAACTGTCCACTAAAAGCATCAGTACATCTGAAAGCAACGGCTGAAAAAACCCCACCTCTGTGTTAAAACATATATACTAAACCCCTCTTACAGCTGCTTTGGTTGGGAAACTCCAGCTCTCCTCTGCTCGGGACAGTTGCGAGCTGGCTCCTTGGCCGCTCAGGTGCCGGGGAAGTTAAATGCTTGTGGCGGAGGCGGCTCAGGGAAGCCAGCTCTGCTTGTGGCTGTTGGTGCGTACCGGTGGAACCGACCCCCGCGGTACTGCCGGTACCGCAGAGAGCGGGTGCGCTCACTCGAGCCAGGCCCGCCGCTGTCACCGAGAGCCGGCTCGCCCCGGGCGCGCTTCCCTCTCTCCTCCCGGTGCCCGGGGGACACCCGGGATGTTTTTGACCTCCTGTCAGCACCAGGGAGGGGATGCGGGCTCCCTCAGGACTGAGCCGTTACCTTTCAAATCCGAATGCGGCAGGGGCAAACCGCCGTTATAGCGGAGCCCCGAGGCGCGGGCTCGGCCGCCCACCCCCTGCTCCCCCTCCGCACAGGGGCGATGGAAGCAGACAGGAAATGCCCCGGGCATCCCCGATGGCAGCCAGGCGGGGCCCGCCAGCGCCAGCGCCAGCCCCGCCCCGGCAGTTACCGGCGGCCCCGCCTCGGCCAGCGCCCCCTGCTGCCCGGCGGGTGGCTCGGCGGGGCGGCGGCCGGCGGGCGCTGCGCGGAGCGGTGCGGAGCTGGGCGCGGAGGGGCGCGCAGGTGTGCGCGGAGGCGGCGGGTCTGTTCGGTTCGGGTGCGGGGCTATGCAGCATGGCCGAGCCGCCCGGCGCTCCGCACCGCACCACTGGCTCCACCTTGCTGCACCCGCTGAGCGGGCTGCTGGGCATCCCGCTGGACCAGGTGAGGCTGTTTGCCGTGCCGCGGAGGGGCGGGGGTCTCCAGGTGCGCGGCTGTCACTCCTCATCCTCAAAAGAGCTCTGGGGCAGTGCGGAGGCGCCGTTCCCCGCGGAAGACCCCGGGGTAGGATCGCGTTCCGGAGGCGAACGGCTCATCAGCGGAGCAAGGTCGGGGTCCGGGCTAGGGTAAGCAGTGCAGCTGAGCCGGGCGGACTGCTCGGTGCTGCACTGAGAGCTCTTTATTTTCCCCGGCAATGCTTTGCTCTTTCTGTGCCCTTTCAAGAAGTCGCCGCTGCTGGATGCTGTTAAGGGACGGCGTTGAGCGAGTTGTGGCTAAGTTTGAAGAGTTTAAATAGTCGCGATGCTTGTCCGCCCCTGGGGTGCCCCGGTGAGTGTATGGGGTCTGGTAGGACATCGTCAGTCTCAGGCTGCAGACTTGTGAAGGAGGCACAGAAGTCTCAGCCTAGTGCAGGTGCCCGGTGAAATTGCAAAGTGCCTGCATGGAGGTACGCAAAACACACGAGCGGGTGGGCAAGCAAGTTTGCATGAAGCGCTTAACAGGGCAATATATTTTTGGCTGTGGTGGTGTCAGGTTGTTCGTAGTCTTGTTAAGCTGATCTCACACAGGCAGAAGACGTTGCTCCCTCCCTTTCATTGTCTCTCTAGCTGGCATGCACCTGCTGCTTTCCTGCATTCTTTCAGCAACGAGGAAGTTGGGTCTGGAAGTTCATGCTGACCAGAAGAAGTCTCCAACGAGCTACTGGGAGATTGAGCTGTGCTGTAAGAAACAAGGGCAGCTGAGATGTGCTGGTAAAAGGCAACAGAAGGTTGAGATTTAACTGCCTTGCTCTGTTTGCAGAGTGGCTGGTGCTGTGTGTCAGTTTTTACTACTGTTTGTTTTTGAAGTTGAGTAAGAAATATATCATTTCCTAGACTGAGCCCCATGGCTAACTGTGCCAGTTGTTTCTTTTAAAACAGAAAACAGGTTTTGACGCTGAAAAGAGATCTATTGCTCCATGTTAAACCAGTCAAATAATAAAGGCCTATGATTATTTCTAAGCTGTTAATTTAGAAGGTATGTGATTAGTGATAGCTTCTTTTTTTGAGGCATTCCATGCCATGATTGAATACAGGAACACTAAACAAACCAGGAATAGCACATGTTTTCTGTTCCAGCTTGTTTGTGATGCCATGGTGTATGTACAGTGTTAGGCTGCCTGGGTCACCAAACTATGAAGATTTGAAGGACATGACCCCCTTGCTAGGGTTTGTTGCAGAACTGCAGCACAACTGTGCTGAAATGCAGCTTTCCTCACCTGGAAATCCCCTTCCCCACCCACTCCTGCTTAATTCTCCCTGTGAGAGTATTTTAGCAACAGTTTAAAAAGTCTTCCCCACTCTTCTTGCCCCACTGCTATGTGCTTGGACCATACTGAGCATCAGGGATTCCTGCTGCCCTGAAGTGGGAAATGCCCATATTGCTGTGGGCAAATGTTGTGTCACTGCTGTCTCAAGTGACAGCAGTTTCAACCCTGACCTGCAGTGCTAACGCCCTTGGAAACAAAATAAAAACACTTCCACAGGGCTCTTCTGCCAGGTGGGTGGTTACTTTGCTGGTTTGAATGAGACAGGGCTTTTGCTGAGGGGCAAAAGTTCACCCACTCCTCTGCACAGAATGGAGCTCTGCATACGAAAGACTAGTTTGCTGAATATGAATCCCACATGGAGCAGGGACTGGTTTTAAATGAGTTCCTTATTTCAATGCCAGCAGGTTCTCTGTGCCTTCCACTCAGTGGCTAGACTGTGGCAGGGGAGGTAATCTCTGGTTTGTCGCTGTACATCAGTGTCCTTGTGCTTGGCCTGTTGGATAGCAGCAGGCCTCTGGTCCATGTGGCTGGCAGTTCCCTGCAGCTGGCCCTGAGCCTCCAGAAATGCAGAGAAGTGCCCAGAGAGCGAGAGGCAAAGGCTCACAGGTGGAGTTTAGACCCTCTGGATCACTGTGGTATGTGAAAGCTGTGTGTGTGTGCCTTCTATGGTAAGCACAGAGAGAACTTGTCTCTTCTTCCTAGAGATGGCTTCCCATGAGGTCTGAGCCGTGAGAGGGATTTCAGTCTATGAGAAGGATGAGGAAAACAAGTTGAGCTAAACGTCTGAAAAATGAAAGTCATAATCATTACCCTTTCATAGCAGGGGCAGAAAAGCTAGGGTGATGGTCATGGAAGATGATTTGCCATCTAATAACCAGCTATTGTCTCGTTCTTTATGTGAAGCATGGATGAGTATGAATATCTCGCGCTTCACATTGGTGGCTTTTGTCATTTTAAAAATTCACAATTTAGGTTTAAAACCAGCGCTGAATTAGAAGAGGGTGCAATTCCTATTTGTGTTGTGTCCCTGGCAGATCGTTCACTTTTTATTTTACTAAATAAATGGTGTACTGCATGAGAATATAGCAATATTTTCTGCTTTAGATGTTAAAATAATCCTGTCATTCCAGTGCATATTTTCATGTCTCTTTAATGTATGATTTATCTTTGAATTTAGCATTGAAATACTATTTTTTTGAGAAGTGCTATATTCAGTAACAAGATTAATGAGCTTGAAAAAGGATGAAAAGACTCTGTGTTCAATTCATCCTCATACCCCAGGAAAGTAGACTTTGAAGTTTAGCTGAATTGCATTCTAAAAATATCTGGCTAGGTCAATGACACACCTCCAGCAGCATTGGGAAAAAAATGTTGGTTGTGTTTTTTGATTTCCTTATCATGTACACCCTAAATCACTGATTCTAGAATGTCATCCCTCCAGTATACAGTAACTTTTGACAAGGTATATATACTTTTTTGTCACATATGCTCTAAATCACCAGTTCTGGGACATTGTCCTCTACCATAGATCAGTGAGATATGGGAATTTAAACATTAAACCTTCAGTAGTGTACTCCCTGTAAACAAAGAATGTGTGCATAAACAGAGCAAAGAAATAAATGTGCTATTTAAAGGTATATTAAAAGGAAGTTTAATGGCACTGTTTATCCATTTGTGGTTTTACCATGACAACCTAAGCTCTAGGCATCTCTAGAAGTAATTCACATTCAAAGGGTTAAGCCATACTATTTGAAAGTTTCACTTCTCAAGGTTCTTTTGCAGTACCCATGATAACCCAGGTTACCTATTGCCTTAGAGGTAGCAGCTCAAATGTTAGATGGTCAACTGCCATACAATAGACCTGACCTGGGCCTGACAGTATCAAGTCTGCTGATTTTCAGGAAAATATGTGCTGTGTTTAAGGAGATTCTCTCTCAAAAAAATACATGGGCATCTTCTCATGTTTCTACTGGAGAGCTTTTAACTTCAGTGTTTTCATTGATGAGGCCCACCATGTTCCTCCAAGGGAATAAAAAATAACCATTTAAACTCTTATTTCTGCTGCTTTGGCTTCCGGTTGTATGTCTTATTTTGCATTTTAATCCTTTCATTGGAGCTGGTCTGCATGTTTATGTTTTGGCAGCAGTTTAAATAAAGCACTAACTCTGGGGAGGGACTGTGCGGCATGCCTTCGAGTCTTGAGATACTTGAAGTATTAGTGATGTCTTCCCACCGTTCCCTGAGTTTGAATAGCTCTCTGCCAAAAACATGCTGTTGAATCGGTTTAAATCTCATTTTACAAAAATCAGCATGGCTTCTGTTCCCCAAATCAGGACTTGTGTTCTTAAATTTCACATTTTTCAGCTCTCTTGTTGTCAGACTTCTGTTTTACTTCTATGCTTTCTGGTTTAGTTAGTCAGCAGATGTGTTAGTTCCAAGCCTCTTTACATGACTTTACAAATCATTTTTTGGGGGCAGTGAAAAGCCAAATAAAAAATTACCTTTCTAGGAGCCCCACTAAGCTGGGAATTTTGAGGTTCCTCTAATGGCTGTCGATAGAAGCATTAGAAAATCTAATGCTGAGGAAAAGAGGTTATCTGTTGTAGATTGAAGCAAGATAACCAAAGATAGAATTTCATTCAAGACATAAGTGGGGCTAATATCTGATTTTTACTTGAAAAAAGCTACTCTAAGGCAACAGCAACAGCTGTCTGTGTTTGGTATGAACTATGCTATGGCTTAATGTCCTAATGCCAGTCATTTCGCAGTTGAAAATGCTATGTTTTAATTTTGAATTGCAGCAGATTTAAAGCCTACCTGCCTGAACAACCTCAACTGCAAAAAAAAAAAAAAAAAAATAAAGCTGCGTAACTTAGTTGTTTGAGAAATCAATATCTTAAAATGCATTTATAGAAAGCTATTATTTGGGTTGCCAAAACCAACTTATTTTTTTATATTTTCTGACTTCTGAGTGCTCAGATTTTGTTACATTCTTTTCCTTAAAAGAAATCTGTTTGCCTTAATGCCGTGAAGGACATGGCACTTGATTTAAAGAACAGAGGCATAGTCTTGCTGACCTTGTTTAACTGGCTCTCTACTTAAAACAGGTGCCTGCAAGCAGGGCTGTTCACAGTGCTGGTGGGCTGCATGGCTTTTCTGTGTATTTAGAGCAAATCCACTATAACTTGTTGCATGTGCTTGTGTAGGGCCCAGATTCTGTATGTTCTTGACAGAGTCCTGAGACAGAGGTATAGTGCTTCCTAAGGAGTAAGGCTGTATCTAAAATATTTCCTTCTGTTCAGGTCAGCTATTACTGACAATTGCAATAATACAAGTTTTCCTCTGAGTTGGGAACACATGCTGCCTTTTTCAATGTGTTCTTGCTCAGTTCAGCACTGTGGTCTTGAACCTCATGGCTGATATGTTAATATTCTGGGCGTAAATATTTCCACATCCTTCATGCCTTGAAAACAAAGTCTGTTCTATTAAGTTTTTTATTTGGCAAGGGACAAAAGTGCAACTGGAATTGGCCACTTGCAATTTTCCCCCTTTTAAGCACTTTCTTTCTCATTTGTGTTAAATGAGATCTGGAAAAATAAACATTGAAGTGCTGCATAAAGTTTCCCAAAACCTTTTCTGCACATTAATCTCACCAGCACTGATTTAGTGGTGCTCTGCAACCATTTTGAGACAATATGAAGTAGTGACGAAGGTTCTTGGGCTCCAGCCTAGGGGTCTAGGCACTGAGCACAGAGCTGGCTCTGTGCTTTCAGGGGAGCCCCTGATGCTTAGGATTTACTATGCATTGGCCAGCTTGGCACAGTATTTAATGCCCTGGCTGCTTCTTGGCTCCTGTTGCTGTTCATGAGAATGGGCAGCTCCTGAGGAAGACTTGCCAGACTGCAAGTGGTGCTGGTAATTGCCGGGCAGGGGAGGCTGCAGTATTGGCTTGTCATCAGTGCGGAGGTGAATCCAGTCTTTTGTACTTGTCCAAAAACAAATAAAAAGTCAGATGTCAATGGGCCGTGTTTCTTTTTGGAGTGAAAAAACCCCTCTGTACGTGACCTTGTAATTACAGGTAACCTTGTGGGTACCAATCCTCAGCTCTTGGATGCTCGGGGAGTCTGGTGAGGGTACTTATGGAGAGCTTCTGGAAATTCAGGCTTGCTCATGAAAGCACAGCCCAAACATAGATTCCTACTGCCCTTTACTAATAGCGGGTGTGTTTATGTTAACAACTTTGGATCAGGAGTGCACTTTGAGCGTTAATCTCTTGACTTTGTATGCTTTGTATGTGAAGTGGCCCCAGAGCATCTGCACAGTGTTGTTTTCTGAGAATGTGAAGCTGAAGGATGTCCCCCAAGAGCCTGTAGTACTTCTGCTGCTGAGTAGCCTGCAGCACCACAGCTCAGCTTCTCTGTAGTGAGACCCTCCAGACAACGAATCATAGAAAAGAGGAGTCCTCATCCTCAGCTGCTTTGCCCTTCAGACCCACTTCTGCTGCACTACAGGGTTTGCAAAGACAAGCGTAGGGGAAATCTCTGACCTTCATTTGGTGATTTCTTCAGAGCATGGCACTGGTTAGGCTTGTTTGGTCACTTCTGACAATGTAGAATCCAGCCTATTTTATATGGGCTGGGTCAGCCTGTCCTGCTTCTGCCAATGGGGAGAACGGTATGTGGAGAAAAATGGCCCAGGAGAGATTCTTTGGGTGCTCTTTCCCCAGGGTGAGGTGGGGTTTGATCATTCTCCCTTCTTCCAGTCTTGATTGGAAATGTCCTTTTTTCCTTTTTACCAGTCCTTTTTTCCCTGGCTTAAGGCATTTTAAACAGCTTTTGCAAAATTGTAGGTGAGCACCAAAGCGAAAACAAAACCATAAGCAATAGTTTCTGACATAAATGTTTTCTTA